>NC_047026.1:9530409-9637180 GCF_902652985.1 Pecten maximus
TAAACGATGGTCACACTCCCAACACATAACGTACAATTAATATAGGTACTGATGTAGCTGATTAAATGGGGGGGATCAATGATGGTCACACTTCTCCAACACATACACTGTATACATACATAATATATAGTGTACGTATGTAGCTGATTACAATGGGGGTTAATACGATGTCACACTTCTCCAACAACACATACACTGTTACACATATATTATGTGTACTGTATGTAGCTGATTACAATGGGGGGTCTAATACGTGGTCCACTCTCCCCACATCTGTTCGTTAGTGTCGTTGTAGGTTACTGGGGGGTCTACAACGATATGGCACACGTTCGAATCCAACAACAACACGACACTGTAGACACAGAACATGGGCAGAAAATAACACCAAGAAACACAAAAAAAGACACAGACAAACACAAAAAAAACACAGACAACACACAAAAAGACAAGACAAGACACAAAGAAACAGACAACACACCAAAAGACACAGACAAACACAAACGACACAGACAAGACACAAAAAGACACAGACAACAAACAAAAGACACAGACAACACACAAAAGACACAGACAACAGACAAAAGTACAGAGACAACACACAAAAGACACAGACAACACACACAAAGACACAGACAACAAACAAAAGACACAGACAACACACAAAAGACAGAGACAACACAAAAGGCACAGACAAGACACAAAAGAACAGAGACAAGAGACAAAAGACACAGACAAACACACAAAAGACACAGACAACACAGAAAAGACACAGACAACAAACAAAAGACCAAGACAAACACACAAAAGACACAGACAACACACAAAAGACACAGACAACACAAAAGACAGAGACAACACAAAAGGCACAGACAATGACACAAAAGACATAGACAAGAGACAAAAGACACTAGACAACACACAAAAGACACAGACAACACAGAAAAGACAGAGACAACACACAAAAGACAGAGACACACACAAAAGACACAGTACAACACACAAAAGACACAGACAAAAGACACAGACAGCACAACAAAAGACACAGACAACACACAAAAGACACAGACCAACACACAAAAGACACACAAACACACAAAGACACAGTGACAACACAGAAAAGACAGAGACAACACACAAAGACAGAGACAACACACAAAAGACAGACAACAAACAAAAGACACAGACAACACATCAAAAGACACACACAACACACAAAGACACAGACAACACACAAAAGACACAGACAACACACAAAGACAGACAACACACAATAAGACACAGGACAACACACAAAAGACACAGACAACACACAAAAGACACAGACAACACACAAAAGAGACACAGACAACACACAAAAGACACAGACAGCACACAAAAGAGAAAACACACAAAAGACACAGACAACACACAAAAGACACAGACAACACACAAAAGACAGACAACAAACAAAGACAGAGACAACACACAAAAAGACACAGACAAACACCAAAGACAGAGGCAACACACAAAAGACACAGACAACCACACAAAGAGAGAACACACAAAATACACATACAACACACAAATACACATACAACACACAAAATACACATAAAACACACAAAATACACATACAACACACAAAATACACATACAACACACAAAATACATACAACAAACAAAATACATATACAACACACAAAATACACATACAACACACAAAATACACATACAACACACAAAATACATAACACACAAAATACACATACAACACACAAAACACACACAACACACAAAATACACATACAACACACAAAATACACATACAACACACAAAAACACATACAACACACAAAATACACATACAACACACAAAATACATATACAACACACAAAATACACATACAACACACAAAATACACATACAACACACAAATATATAACACACACAAATACACATACAACAAACAAAATACATATACAACACACAAAATACACATACAAAATGCACATACAATACACAAAATACATATACAATATACAAAATACACATACAACACATAAAAAACACATACAACACACAAAATACACATACAACACATAAAATACACATACAACACACAAAATACATATACAACACACAAAATACACATACAACAAACAAAATACATATACAACACACAAAATACACATACAAAATGCACATACAATACACAAAATACACATACAATATACAAAATACACATACAACACATAAAATACACATACAACACACAAAATACATATACAACACACAAAATACACATACAACACACAAAATACACATACATCACACAAAATACACATACAACACACAAATAATGACACATCCAACCCAACAACATTACACCAGACAATACACAAAATACACATACAAGACAAAACATACACATTACAATACACAAAATACACCTACAATACACAAAATACATCAGCAACAACAAACAAATACACACACAAAAGGACACAGACAACAAACAAAACGACACAGACAACAACACGACAAAACACTACAACACACAAAGACACATACAACAACAAAAGGACACATACAACACACAAAAGTACACATACAACACACACACAAAAACAGTACAACACACAAAGACACATACAACACACAAAAGACATATACAACACACAAAAGACAGAGACAACACACAAAATACACATACAACACACAAAAGACACAGACAACACACAGAAGTACAGATACAACACAGAAAGACACAGACAACACACAAAATACAAATACAACACACAAAATACACATACAACACAAAATACACATACAACACACAAAATACACACAATACACAAAATACACATACAACACACAAAATACATATACAACACACAAAATACACATACAACACACAAAATACATATACAACACACAAAATACACATACAATACACAAAATACATATACAACACACAAAATACACATACAACACACAAAATACACATACAACACACAAAATACACATACAACACACAAAAAACATACAAAAACAAAATACACATACAACACACAAAATACATATACAACACACAAAATACACATACAACACACAAAATACATATACAACACACACAATACATATACAATACACAAAATACATATGCAACACACAAAATACACATACAACACACAAAATACACATACAACACACAAAATACACATACAACACACAAAATACACACAACACACAAAATACACATACAACACACAAAATACATATACAACACACAAAATACACATACAACACACAAAATACACATACAACACACAAAACACATACAACACACAAAATACATATACAACACACAAAATACACATACAACACACAAAATACACATACAACACACAAAATATATAACACACACAAAATATACATACAACAAACCCTACTCAAATACCTAAAACTCACATGTATAACATGCCACACAGAATATATAGAGTGTTGTTTGTATAGAAAAATGTTCAAAAATATGACAATGGCTTTTCCCAACACACATGATTAACAATAAAACGCTCAAATCCTGATGCTTTTTGGCATCAATACTACCATAAACAAGCAGTTATGCTGGCATTTCTAAATGTATTGTATTTTATGTAAATAAGAGTGAATAACAATAAATTTAAGATTTAAATAATTCCAGTTATTAGTAAATTCAATATTGTCTATTTCTGCTGCCTTAAGAAAATGAACACTGTATGCATACCAATTATCAACCTCCTCATCCTGATTTCATCACAGTATCTTTGAATTTGGCTGTGGAAGTGAAGAGAGTGGAGTTGTAACACATATTTAATGAAGTATGAAACCATCCCCTACCTGACCTAACCTTTAATACAGGTAATACCATCCCCTACCTGACCTGACCTTTAATAGAGGTAATACCATCCCCTACCTGACCTAACCTTTAATAGAGGTAATACCATCCCCTACCTGACCTAACCTTTAATAGAGGTAATACCATCCCCTACCTGACCTAACCTTTAATAGAGGTAATACCATCCCCTACCTGACCTAACCTTTAATAGAGGTAATACCATCCCCTACCTGACCTAACCTTTAATACAGGTAATACCATCCCCTACCTGACCTAACCTTTAATAGAGGTAATACCATCCCCTACCTGACCTTTAATAGAGGTAATACCATCCCCTACCTGACCTAACCTTTAATAGAGGTAATACCATCCCCTACCTAACCTTTAATAGAGGTAATACCATCCCCTACCTGACCTAACCTTCAATAGAGGTAATACCATCCCCTACCTAACCTTCAATAGAGGTAATACCATCCCCTACCTGACCTAACCTTTAATAGAGGTAATACCATCCCCTACCTGACCTAACCTTTAATAAAGGTATACCATCCCCTACCTAACTTTTAATAGAGGTAATACCATCCCCTACCTGACCTAACCTTTTAATAGAGGTAATACCATCCCCTACCTGACCTAACCTTCAATAGAGGTATTACCATCCCCTATCTAACCTTTAATAGAAGCAATACCATCCCCTACCTGACCTAACCTTTAATAGAGGTAATACCATCCCCTACCTGACCTAACCTTCAATAGAGGTAATACCATCCCCTACCTGACCTAACCTTTAATAGAGGTAATACCATCCCCTACCTGACCTAACCTTTAATAGAGGTAATACCATCCCCTACCTGACCTAACCTTTAATAGAGGTAATACCATCCCCTACCTGACCTAACCTTTAATAGAGGTAATACCATCCCCTACCTGACCCAACCTTTAATACAGGTAATACCATCCCCTACCTGACCTAACCTTTAATAGAGGTAATACCATCCCCTACCTGACCCAACCTTTAATAGAGGTAATACCATCCCCTACCTGACCTAACCTTTAATAGAGGTAATACCATCCCCTACCTGACCTAACCTTTAATAGAGGTAATACCATCCCTTACCTGACCTAACCTTTAATAGAGGTAATACCATCCCCTACCTGACCTAACCTTTAATACAGGTAATACCATCCCCTACCTGACCTCACCTTTAATAGAGGTAATACCATCCCCTACCTGACCTTACCTTTAATAGAGGTAATACCATCCCCTACCTGACCTAACCATCAATAGAGGTTATACCATCCCCTACCTGACCTAACCTTTAATAGAGGTAATACCATCCCCTACCTGACCTTTAATAGAGGTAATACCATCCCCTACCTGACCTAACCTTTAATAGAGGTAATACCATCCCCTACCTGACCTAACCTTTAATAGAGGTAATACCATCCCCTACCTGACCTAACCTTTAATACAGGTAATACCATCCCCTACCTGACCTAACCTTTAATAGAGGTAATACCATCCCCTACCTGACCTTTAATAGAGGTAATACCATCCCCTACCTGACCTAACCTTTAATACAGGTAATACCATCCCCTACCTGACCTAACCTTTAATAGAGGTAATACCATCCCCTACCTAACCTTTAATAGAGGTAATACCATCCCCTACCTGACCTAACCTTTAATAGAGGTAATACCATCCCCTACCTGACCTAACCTTTAATAGAGGTAATACCATCCCCTACCTAACCTTTAATAGAGGTAATACCATCCCCTACCTGACCTTTAATAGAGGTAATACCATCCCTAGCTACCTGACCTAACCTTTAATACAGGTAATACCATCCCCTACCTAACCTAACCTTTAATAGAGGTAATACCATCCCCTACCTAACCTTTAATAGAGGTAATACCATCCCTAGCTACCTGACCTAACCTTTAATACAGGTAATACCATCCCCTACCTAACCTAACCTTTAATACAGGTAATACCATCCCCTACCTGACCTAACCTTTAATAGAGGTAATACCATCCCCTACCTGACCTTTAATAGAGGTAATACCATCCCTACCTGACCTAACCTTTAATACAGGTAATACCATCCCCTACCTGACCTAACCTTTAATAGAGGTAATACCATCCCCTACCTGACCTTACCTTTAATAGAGGTATTACCATCCCCTACCTGACCTAACCTTTAATAGAGGTAATACCATCCCCTACCTGACCTAACCTTTAATAGAGGTAATACCATCCCCTACCTGACCTTTAATAGAGGTAATAACATCCCCTACCTGAACTAACCTTTAATAGAGGTAATACCATCCCCTACCTGACCTAACCTTTAATAGAGGTAATACCATCCCCTACCTGACCTAACCTTTAATAGAGGTAATACCATCCCCTACCTGACCTAACCTTTAATAGAGGTAATACCATCCCCTACCTGACCTAACCTTTAATACAGGTAATACCATCCCCTACCTGACCTAACCTTTAACAGAGGTAATACCATCCCCTACCTGACCTAACCTTTAATAGAGGTATTACCATCCCCTACTTGACCTGACCTTTAATAGAGGTAATACCATCCCCTACCTGACCTAACCTTTAATACAGGTAATACCATCCCCTACCTGACCTAACCTTTAATAGAGGTAATACCATCCCCTACCTAACCTAACCTTTAATACAGGTAATACCATCCCCTACCTGACCTGACCTTTAATAGAGGTAATACCATCCCCTACCTGACCTAACCTTTAATACAGGTAATACCATCCCCTACCTGACCCAACCTTTAATACAGGTAATACCATCCCCTACCTGACCTAACCTTTAATAGAGGTAATACCATCCCCTACCTGACCTATAACCTTTAATAGAGGTAATACCATCCCCTACCTGACCTATAACCTTTAATAGAGGTAATACCATCCCCTACCTAACCTTTAATAGAGGTAATACCATCCCCTACCTGACCTAACCTTTAATACAGGTAATACCATCCCCTACCTGACCTAACCTTTAATAGAGGTTATACCATCCCCTACCTGACCCAACCTTTAATAGAGGTAATACCATCCCCTACCTGACCTGACCTTTAATAGAGGTAATACCATCCCCTACCTGACCTAACCTTTAATAGAGGTAATACCATCCCCTACCTGACCTGACCTTTAATAGAGGTAATACCATCCCCTACCTGACCTAACCTTTAATACAGGTAATACCATCCCCTACCTGACCTTTAATACAGGTAATACCATCCCCTACCTGACCTAACCTTTAATAGAGGTATTACCATCCCCTACCTGACCTAACCTTTAATACAGGTAATACCATCCCCTACCTGACCTAACCTTTAATAGAGGTAATACCATCCCCTACCTGACCTAACCTTTAATAGAGGTAATACCATCCCCTACCTGACCTAACCTTTAATAGAGGTAATACCATCCCCTACCTGACCTAACCTTTAATAGAGGTAATACCATCCCCTACCTGACCTAACCTTTAATAGAGGTAATACCATCCCCTACCTGACCCAACCTTTAATAGAGGTAATACCATCCCCTACCTGACCTTTAATAGAGATATACCATCCCCTACCTAACCTTTAATAGAGGTAATACCATCCCCTACCTGACCTAACCTTTAATAGAGGTAATACCATCCCCTACCTGACCTATAACCTTTAATAGAGGTAATACCATCCCCTACCTGACCTAACCTTTAATACAGGTAATACCATCCCCTACCTAACCTTTAATAGAGGTAATACCATCCCCTACCTGACCTAACCTTTAATAGAGGTAATACCATCCCCTACCTGACCTAACCTTTAATACAGGTAATACCATCCCCTACCTGACCTAACCTTTAATAGAGGTTATACCATCCCCTACCTGACCTAACCTTTAATAGAGGTAATACCATCCCCTACCTGACCTGACCTTTAATAGATATAATACCATCCCCTACCTGACCTAACCTTTAATAGAGGTAATACCATCCCCTACCTGACCTAACCTTTAATACAGGTAATACCATCCCCTACCTGACCTGACCTTTAATAGATATAATACCACCCCCTACCTGACCTAACCTTTAATAGATATAATACCATCCCCTGCCTGACCTAACCTTTAATAGAGGTAATACCATCCCCTACCTGACCTAACCTTTAATAGAGGTAATACCATCCCCTACCTGACCTAACCTTTAATAGAGGTAATACCATCCCCTACCTGACCTGACCTTTAATAGAGGTAATACCATCCCCTACCTGACCTAACCTTTAATAGATATAATACCATCCCCTGCCTGACCTAACCTTTAATAGAGGTAATACCATCCCCTACCTGACCTAACCTTTTATATAGGAAAATACCATCCCCTACCTGTCTTCACATTTAATGGAGGTAAAAACAAATCCCACCTGTAATCACATTTAATGGAGGTAAAAACAACCCCTACCTGTCTTCACATTTAATGGAGGTAAAAACAACCCCTACCTGTAATCACATTTAATGGAGGTAAAAACAACCCCTACCTGTCTTCACATTTAATAGAGGATTAGGGTTAGGGTGACCCCTCTCTCCAACTGATTCCCTCCTCTAACTAGAACACCGACACGTCAGAAAGGGCCCCGCTATGTGTCTGACCCTTCAGGGTAAATGTAATAATTATTGTCAGTGTTTTTCCTGCCTATATAACTGGGTGCGCCAAACGACCCCATTCTCAATGCGTTTTAGCCTGATTTTTTCCCAAAATCAACTCGAAAATTCCAAATAACATTTGTATGACGACTTTTCACAATCAATGAAAAAATTCCCAGTTTCGTTTTTAGGAATACACTGTGCACTGTAAAATTGGTTAGCATAGAAAATTCAATGTGTGTGTTTGGGTGTAATTTACAGTTTGCACTCAAATTTTCCCAATTTGGCATATTGAAGTTTTCCCCAAAATACCCAGGAAAAACACTGATTGTAATATATTGACATGAAACTATTAGATATATGTTTTTGATTAACCTTTGCTATTGTTTCATTAATGTTAGCATTAATAGGGCCACTGACGACACTGCTTATTATTATTGTATGGAAAAGCTAGCTAAAAGAATTCTACAAGCATTACACTTTTCAAATTTGTTTCAAATCTAATATCAATGAGCACACAAACTGATATAAACTCAATGCAGTTATTCTAATAAGGTAAACTTGAGAGGGTTTTCTGAAAAACAAAACATACCAAATGTGAAGAAAAGGGGAGAAAAAAAGGATTTTTTTAAATATTTTAATAATGTCCTTTTTTTGTCATTTGAGGTATAAGAAATCCAAACCAGTACTTTTTTCACCTTTTTCTGTTTTAAAACTTTTTATATTTAGACCCAATCAACTTCAAAATTTGGTCGCTTGACACCAACTTACCTTCATAATGTCATAACAAAATCTTTAATACCATTTAAAAAATGTCAATCCGACCTTAACATATGACCCATTGACTTTGAACTTTGGTCAGTTGATACCTTGTTTGATTGTGACCAACTTAAGATTTACCATTTAAAAAATGTCAATCCGACCTTAACATATGACCCGTTGACTTTGAACTTTGGTCAGTTGATATCTTGTTTGATTGTGACCAACTTTGCATAAGTCATAAATTATGCTAATGGAAGACTGTAATAGTATTGTATATGTATGTGTGTATTGTGGTTTTATGTCAATATGTAAAATGTTACATCATCAAAAATCGGCTTCCCTCAATACCTGTATGTACCAATTTTCGCCGCAATCAAATAATATCAAAATTTCCACCAATCAGAAGCCTCTGTTTCATTCCCATGACAACACAGGTTTTGGAAAGGTGAACCATTGTTCCCTCAAAACCCCTATATACCAATTCTCTCACCAAAATCGAACAATAACTAAATTTTGACCAATCAGAAACCTCCATTTGTTACCATGGCAACAGACGGTTTCGTAAGTAGTACCATTGTGTTTGGCTTCCCTAAATACCACTATGTACCAATTTTCACCAAAATCGAACAATATCGAAATTTCAACCAATCAGAAACCTCCATTTGTTACCATGGTAACAGACGGTTTCATAAGTGGTACCATTGTGTTTGGCTTCCCTAAATACCACTATGTACCAATTTTCACCGAAATCGAACAATATCGAAATTTCAACCAATCAGAAACCTCCATTTGTTACCATGGCAACAGACGATTTTGTAAGTGGTACCATTGTGTTTGGCTTCCCTAAATACCACTATGTACCAATTTTCACCGAAATCCTCCAACTCTTGTCAATAATTTGGCGCAAAAGAAAAAAACGGACGGACAGACAGACGGACAGACGGACAGACGGACAACCTGATTACTATAGGGCACCCGCATCTCTCGATGCAGGGCCCTAATAACTGGTACAACAGGTGTGTGTTTGAGTAGGAAGTGTGCTGTACTGGTACAACAGGTGTGTATTTGAGTGGGAAGTGTGCTGTACTGGTACAACAGGTGTGTATTTGAGTGGGAAGTGTGCTGTACTGGTACAACAGGTGTGTATTTGAGTGGGAAGTGTGCTGTACTGGTACAACAGGTGTGTATTTGAGTGGGAAGTGTGCTGTACTGGTACAACAGGTGTGTATTTGAGTGGGAAGTGTGCTGTACTGGTACAACAGGTGTGTATTTGAGTGGGAAGTGTTCTGTACTGGTACAACAGGTGTGTATTTGAGTGGGAAGTGCGCTGTACTGGTACAACAGGTGTGTATTTGAGTGGGAAGTGTGCTGTACTGGTACAACAGGTGTGTATTTGAGTGGGAAGTGTGCTGTACTGGTACAACAGGTGTGTATTTGAGTGGGAAGTGTGTTGTACTGGTACAACAGGTGTGTATTTGAGTGGGAAGTGTGCTGTACTGGTACAACAGGTGTGTATTTGAGTGGGAAGCGTGCAGTACTGGTACAACAGGTGTGTATTTGAGTGGGAAGTGTTCTGTACTGGTACAACAGGTGTGTATTTGAGTGGGAAATGTGCTGTACTGGTACAACAGGTGTGTATATGAGTGGGAATTGTGTAGTGCCTTTTCCTGGATATATAATGTACAAACTAATTTCCCTCCATCCTTTGAATCATGTAGACCAAGCAAGACAATTTCAACAGCAACAAACCATCATCAAAAAAGTGTACCTACAAATTATATAACCGGCAACTTAAATCATGGTGATTTCCATTGTCAGCAACTTGCTATAGTAGTTAAGGCATTTCATCATAACAAAGGTGCCTGGCTTTACCTCCTTTCTGTTATCGAGTAGAAAGCATAAAGCTATACATAATTTTGTCATCATTTATCATGACTGCAAGAAAAGTCACTGTGATGGATGAAAAAATCTAAAATCTACACAGTTACCATGACAAACACATTCATAATTTCTAACAAACAACAATTTGTATTCCATGCAGTTGGCAATCATCAGTACTGATCAAGGACACCATTATATGTACTAGACTATCTCTCTCTGACTTTATTATTACCCAAGGTCAAGGACGCCACACAAGCTAGGTGGATGATTCCAAACAAGGTTAATGACACTACACAATTTTAAGGACTCTATACACAAGGTCAAGGACACCACATAAGGTTGGGACACTATACAAGTTCAAGAACAGCACATAAGTTCAAGGGCACCATACAAGGTCATAGACACAAAACAAGTTCAAGAAAACCATACAAGGTCAAGGGCATCAAATAAGGTAGAGGACACCATTATCTGTTACATAACCTCTCCTTGACTTTATTATTAAACAAGGTCAAGGACACCACAAAAGGTCAAGGATTCCAAACAAAATCAAAGATGCCACACACGGTCAAGGACACCACACAAAGTCAAGGCTGTGACACAAGGTCAAGGACACCACACGAGGTCAAAGACAACATTATCTGTTATGTAAGCTCCCCTTGACTTTATCATTACCCAAGGCAAAGGACACTACATAAGGTCAAGGATGACACACAAGGTCAGGGAAACTATAATCAGTAATAAATAGACTTTTTCTTCCTATTTTATTACTGTAATTTCCTACATGTTACCCAAACTGGTGTATATACTGCAGAACGAAGAATGTGGCATTTTTTAAGCATTTTGTAAGATTAATTTCAGATATTAAACCTGCACTGTCAGATTGCCCAAGGGTGATATGATGGTTAAATTCTTATGCATGTATACAATTATTTCATGTTTGTGAAGCAATATTGGACAATGTATTTTCGATCAATTTTTATGGCCATGAGAAGTGAACACTAGACTGCATTTTTCTTTTGTTTTTGAAATATTTTTTTATTTACATCTGGCATTTGTGTGTAAATCAGAATGTACAAACCCACATTTTCCCACATTTACATTAGCAGGAGATCCCAGAGGGATCTTGGCATCCATCATTGAATGATCTATATTGGTTCTATGTACAACTGATCTTTTCTCTACTTTAATGATTTGATAACAAGGAGAGCCTACATATGAAATCAAAGAGAGGTCTAAAGTGAATTTTCTGTGAGTTAAAAACAGTAACACTAAACTTCAACTGTCAGCCATTTTGTTCCCTGGATCTGCAGACTCAACATCAAATGACCTAAACTAGGGACCAAGGGGAACCGACATATGAAGCCTGAGAAAAACGCTTCCTGTAATTTAGAAATAGCCATAATAAACTTTGATTGCCACAAGAGATCCCAGGGGAATTTTGACACCCATCAATGAATCATCTAAATCAGTCATGTGAAAGACTTTTTTCCTACTTTTCCCTTCTTTCCCTTCTTCAATCCTCTTAATAATTCAATAACATGGGTTAAGCTACATATAAAGTATACAAAAGATCTAAGAACAAGAGGTCCAAGGGCCTTAACTGTCATCTGACTCAAAATCAAAGACCCTTATACTATTGTAGTATGCATTCTCTGTAGCAAGTATAGTGGCAATGTTTGCCATGGTGGCCATCTTGGAATTTAGACCAACCCGAAAAAAACAACACTTGATCAAGACTATCTCAGGATCATTCCTGGTAAGTTAGAGCTGAATCCCACTGGTGGAATTTGAGAAGAAGTTTGAAATAGGTGTTGTTCAGGAAAACCATGAATGCGCAATCATGTTACAAAATGGCCGCCATGTCAAAGTTTCTACGTGGCTGAAAAGTAACAACACTTTGTTGGTTCTCCGTTCTGAACATCCCCACCAAATTCAAGCTCAATGGCACCAGTGGAACTGGAGAAGAAGTTTAAAATGTGTTTTTCAAGATGGCTGCCATGACGGCCATCTTGGATTTCTGACCGACCTGAAAAATAACAACACTTGGTAAGGACCATCTCAGGATCATTTCTGGTAAGTTACAGCTAAAGCCCACTGGTGGAATTTGAGAAGAAGTTTGAAATAGGTGTTGTTCAGGAAAACCATGATTGCGCAATCATGTTACAAAATGGCCGCCATGGCTGCCATGTCAAAGTTTTTATGAGGCCGAAAAATAACAACACTTTGTTGGCTCTCCTTCCTTAACATCCTCACCAATTTCCAGCTCAATGGTACCAGTGGAACTGGAGAAGAAGTTTAAATGTGTTTTTCAAGATGGCTGCCATGGTGGCCATCTTGGATTTCTGACCGACCTGAAAAATAACAACACTTTCTCAGGACCAACCCAGAATCATTTCATGCAAGTTTCAGCTGAATCTCACCAGTGTCACTTGAGAAGAAGTTTCAAATGTGTTTTCAAAATGGTGGCTGTGGCGGCCATATTAGATTTCAGACTGACCCGAAAAATAACAACACTTGGTCAGGACCATCCCAGCATCATTTCAGGCAAGTTTCAGCTCAATCCCACTGGTGGAACTTGAGAGGAAATTAGAAATGTGAAAAGTTTATGCATGGCAGACGGCGGACGACGCACGGCGACGGACGAAACATGATGATAATAGGTCATCCTGACCCTTCTGGTCAGATGACCTAATAACTAACTGTTTTTTTTCAATGACAAATAACAAATCAAAATTGGCCTCCTGTCAACCATTTTGTTTTCTGATCAGCCTCAAAAATAAACATGCATAACAAGGTACCAAGAGAACCTACATTAAAAATTTTAAAAAAACATCCCTTCAGTACCTTGTGAGAAACAGACTTCAATGACAAAATTCAAAATGACTGCCTGTTGTTATCCATAGAGGTATATTGTTATATCAGTAATCTATAGATATCTATTGTTATATCAGTAATCTATAGATATCTATTGTTATATCAGTAATCTATAGATATCTATTGCTATATCAGTAATCTATAGATAATCTATTGTTATATCAGTAATCTATAGATATATATTGTTATATCAGTAATCTATAGATATCTATTGTTATATCAGTAATCTATAGATATCTATTGTTATATCAGTAATCTATAGATATCTATTGTTATATCAGTAATCTATAGATATCTATTGTTATATCAGTAATCTATAGATATCAATTGTTATATCAGTAATCTATAGAGGTCTATCACTTGAATGAGTTTAAGCACTAGGATTCAGAGGATTACACAGCCTTTTGTCACAGGGAATTTAGGACACTTTCAGGACACTCTGACTAGCAATTAAACCCTCTTTTTAAGCTACATGCAATGCCAATTTATTATTTCTACTGTGACAGATTTAACTGTGATAATGTAAAATGTGGGACAACATGACAAGTAGTGATTTCATCAGCCATATGTCACCCGACATAAGAATTTCCTACATCTAATGTCCCCCTTATTTAACACCAACATCAAATTTACATCGACATTCATGTAGTGTTTAAGTCAAGATTCTCATATTTTCACATTTTCAAAACAAATCTGTGAAAATCAATACTTTTCTGAATATAATACAGGTGGCAAAGTCAGTAGAACACACTTCACCAGAGAAATAGTATTTTTTTAATTCTGTGTCAAGGGTAAAGCTAATGTAAAGCCTGCGTGTCAACTTAAACAAAGATTAATTAACTCTATACAATATTCTTCAGATTAAATTCTGCGTTAACTCAACATTCTCTCCGTCAGACACACCAGGTGCATCTACAATGATGCATGTACACTCGCCCACTTTTTTGAATACAAAGGCAACCCTCCAAGCCAACAGCTCATCTTTATAATGCACCTAACTTGTAATACCAATCACAGTGTCATCTTAAAGGTGTTCAAAAGGCCATTCCTGTCTGATGTGCCAATCTGCTCTGGGCAAGGTCTGAGCGTGACAACACCGATACTCCACAAAACTTAATATTATTGATAATTTCAGTTTGAAATGAAATTAAGTCTAATATTGTCATCATTTCTTCCTCTAATCAGTAAAAATAAAATTTATTTTTAAAAAAAATGTCTATTTTGCATGAAAAAAATCCGAAAAATCAAATTCCATTTAATTGAAATCGTGACAACTTTCCATGTGAAAATATCAAGAGGCAATGAATTCTCATTACCTAAAAGTTGGTATGCAGAGATGTTCTAATATAGCTAAAAAGTTCCTACGCCGTTCTACACAATCTGTTTTTCTCATTCACATAGTCATGATTTATTTACAAAAATCTCCAAACAATTCAACCTGGGGGCCCAGAAACACAATTTAGTGTACCTTAATTACGAGACCTTTCTGCTTGTTTTGCTTAAGTCCAAATTGCCGTAAACAATTTATCAAAAGATATATATAGCAAACTAACTTTGGAACTTATTCAGGCATTAATGATTCATCCAATTATTTGTGAATGACAATGATTTATCAATCATCATTTACAGTGGATGTTTTGATAATTGTCAATATTCATTTTGAACTATTCCAAATAAAATGATTTTTTTGTCCAGAATGACACCAAAGCCACAGAAATGATTTTGTCCAGAATGATACATGTACCCAGAATGACACATGTACCCAGAATGACACATGTACCCAGAATGACACATGTACCCAGAATGATACATGTACCCAGCATGATACATGTACCCAGAATGACACATGTACCCAGAATGATACATGTACCAAAGTACAATCAGTAGAAGCAGTATAAGTAACAACATGTTTCATTTTTAATCTTAACTCACAATTTACAAATTGTAGCAAAAACATGTTCTTGTCAACAAAAAGAAGACCAATTGGTCTATTCTGAAGTGTCCTGATGATGATCAATCCACACATGAGGCCCAGAGGGCCTGTATCTTCAGTGATCATAGTAAAATACTCTAATAATTAAAGGTTATATTACAAATCTTTCCAACATTTTGAGCAATCTCTCCCAAAAAAAAACTTCAAACCAAATGTGGACAAAATTCTGTCATTCTTAACAGCTCCAGGAGGCCAGCCTCACTCAGTCCTGTATAATTACAGGTCATTATTGAATTAACAGTTCAGCACCACACTTATGGCCTTGTAAGGACAAAACATCCCTATAAACTTCTATTATTAACCAAAGAGAACAGTCTTTCATTTTCTCATCAATTCATCTAATCTTTGACACTGTTTGATGAGCTACTTATTTGATTATAGATCTTTCAACTTCAAATGAGCTTTATTGGCTTTCTTTTCCAAAAATCCTGCTTTCGATGTTATTGTAACGCAGTTGCGTTCCGCTCGCTTGTTTTTGGATTCATTCCGGAAAATTGTAACATCCGGTTACGTAAGATACCCGTGCTGCTGTGGGGTCAATCACTTTTCGTCCGGGTGTCAGCAGGGTAAGTGGTGTTGACTTTTAATCTGTGAAATTATTTAGATAACCGTCGCCCATCCTTTCCTAAATTTCATATTAATTTGTCTGCTGGATATTATTTGCCACTATCGTACATGTATTTTTATTTTCACGTGTATTATTTTGATGTATTTTCGATGTATAGAACTTTGTTTACTTTGAGTCTCGTGTGCCGGTGTCATGTCGAAAGTCGGGTTGTTGCTTGAAGGAATTATTCCATTTTGAGAGCACTTGCGGAGTGGCTAGTGAATATTTCCGCCTCTCGGGCTGTTTCTATACCGGTAAAGCGAAGGATGGTTGTTGGAAACCTCGTAAGTAGATACGGGAAAAAAGACGGGTGGTTAGCAAATGTTGTATTCTGACCGGACATGCCACGTGCTTGAGACTCGGGGTATAACAGATTTATTTCATACATATTTTCATTTGTGATTAAACGGTGGTTGGCTTCGGATTGAAATTAGATGTTTATAATTGCAAAACCCTCACTGTGTCTCGCAGTTATTATTTTGGTACTTTGTTATTTTTACACATGTTAATAAATTGTTGAACTTTATATGACGAGTCTATTTTCCTTCTCACCAGTTTACTAAATATCGTCTATTACTTGATAATTCATTTGTATTTGGAATCTGCAAGCGAAAGCGGCAGTCGAACCCTGGGCAAAACTTGGTAGCAGTCCGACACACGTGGCGCCCCTGCGGTACATGTGCTGTGCGTTACATTATGATGATCGTTTCTCCACAGAATCACTGTTCAGCATGATACATGTATATCAATGAATTAATAGCTATGAATATAATTTGTAACATTTACACAATTGTAGCATAAAAATATCTAATTATATAGTAAAAACAAAAATTGTAAACCATGCAAAAAATTAACAATTAACGATTATAATGATTATTGAAACAACAAATTTTGAAACAACGAATTTACTTCAAGAAACAATGAAATTATTTTCTAGTCCCCACCAACATTTTTACCTGTAATAAAGAAACAGGTCTCTAAATCAACACACTCCTGTCAAAACAAAGCTTTGTACGGTGACAATTTGTCTCGGCTGACCAACCATCTGTCGGTGCGTTTGCATAGGTCAGTACTCATACAGGTAAGTGCAAATTGAATGGTTTAATTGTGAAATATACTAAAGCTCAACTGTATTGTGTTCAGTTGTTTTTATTTCCAGCAACAAGACATTCATTGACTAAGTACAGGTTGACTTGACTAAGTACAGGTTGACTTGACTATAAGTACAGGTTGACTTGACTATAAGTACAGGTTGACTTGACTAAGTACAGGTTGACTTGACTATAAGTACAGGTTGACTTGACTAAGTACAGGTTGACTTGACTAAGTACAGGTTGATTTGACTAAGTACAGGTTGACTTGACTAAGTACAGGTTGACTTGACTAAGTACAGGTTGACTTGACTAAGTACAGGTTGACTTGACTAAGTACAGGTTGACTTGACTAAGTACAGGTTGACTTGACTATAAGTACAGGTTGACTTGACTATAAGTACAGGTTGACTTGACTAAGTACAGGTTGACTTGACTAAGTACAGGTTGACTTGACTAAGTACAGGTTGTCTTGACTAAGTACAGGTTGACTTGACTAAGTACAGGTTGACTTGACTAAGTACAGGTTGTCTTGACTAAGTACAGGTTGACTTGACTAAGGACAAGTTGACTTGACTAAGTACAGGTTGACTTGACTAAGGACAAGTTGACTTGACTAAGTACAGGTTGACTTGACTAAGTTCAGGTTGACGACGATGTTGTTATTTCGGAAACCTTACCTGACAACAATATTATAAAAGGTATATTACCAGTATAAACAGACTGGCTAATAACTGAGTTTTAAATCATGTGTGCTAATATTGATGAAAAAATATTATGCATGTTTTGATACACAGGAGATTTTTTTCAATAGACAACCATCAACTATAATACAGACAGTCATTAACACAACAATAGACAACCATCAACTATAATACAGACATTAACACAACAATGGACAACCATCAACTATAATACAGACAGTCATTAACATAACAATGGACAACCATCAACTATAATACAGACAGAAATTAACACAACAATAGACAACCATCAACTATAATAGTCAGTCATTAACACAACAATAGACAACCATCAACTATAATACAGACATTAACACAACAATAGACAACCATCAACTATAATACAGACAGTCATTAACAAAACAATGGACAACCATCAACTATAATACAGACATTAACACAACAATAGACAACCATCAACTATAATACCGACATTAACACAACAATAGACAACCATCAACTATAATACAGACATTAACACAACAATGGACAACCATCAACTATAATACAGACAGTCATTAACACAACAATGGACAACCATCAACTATAATACAGACAGTCATTAACACAACAATGGACAACCATCAACTATAATACAGACAGTCATTAACACAACAATGGACAACCATCAACTATAATACAGACATTAACACAACAATAGACAACCATCAACTATAATACCGACATTAACACAACAATAGACAACCATCAACTATAATACAGACATTAACACAACAATGGACAACCATCAACTATAATACAGACAGTCATTAACACAACAATGGACAACCATCAACTATAATACAGACAGTCATTAACACAACAATGGACAACCATCAACTATAATACAGACAGTCATTAACACAACAATGGACAACCATCAACTATAATACAGACAGTCATTAACACAACAATGGACAACCATCAACTATAATACAGACATTAACACAACAATGGACAACCATCAACTATAATACAGACATTAACACAACAATAGACAACCATCAACTATAATACAGTCAGTCATTAACACAACAATGGACAACCATCAACTATAATACAGACATTAACACAACAATGGACAACCATCAATTATAATACAGACAGTAATTAACACAACAATAGACAACCATCAACTATAATACAGTCATTAACACAACAATGGACAACCATCAACTATAATACAGACATTAACACAACAATGGACAACCATCAACTATAATACAGACATTAACACAACAATAGACAACCATCAACTATAATACAGACAGTCATTAACACAACAATGGACAACCATCAACTATAATAAAGTCATTAACACAACAATAGACAACCATCAACTATAATACAGACAGTCATTAACACAACAATAGACAACCATCAACTATAATACAGACATTAACACAACAATGGACAACCATCAACTATAATACAGACATTAACACAACAATGGACAACCATCAACTATAATACAGACAGTCATTAACACAACAATGGACAACCATCAACTATAATACAGACAGTCATTAACACAACAATGGAAAACCATCAACTATAATACAGACATTAACACAACAATGGACAACCATCAACTATAATACAGACAGTCATTAACACAACAATAGACAACCATCAACTATAATACAGACAGTCATTAACACATCAATGGACAGTGTTAGTTATGATTGGTTGACAGTGTTAGTTATGATTGGTTTACAGTGTATATGATTGGTTGACAGTGTTAGTTATGATTGGTTGACAGTGTTAGTTATGATTGGTTGACAGTGTTAGTTACGATTGGTTGACAGTGTTAGTTATGATTGGTTGACAGAGTTAGTTACGATTAGTTGACAGTGTTAGTTACAATTGGTTGATAGTGTTAGTTATGATTGGTTGACAGTGTTAGTTATGATTGGTTGACAGTGTTAGTTATGATTGGTTGACAGAGTTTATGATTGGTTGACAGTACGTGTTAGTTATGATTGGTTGACAGTGTTAGTTATGATTGGTTGACAGTGTTAGTTACGATTGGTTGACAGTGTTTATGATTGGTTGACAGTGTTAGTTATGATTGGTTGACAGTGTTAGTTATGATTGGTTGACAGTGTTAGTTATGATTGGTTTACAGTGTTAGTTATGATTGGTTGACAGTGTTAGTTATGATTGATTGACAGAGTTAGTTATGATTGGTTGACAGTGTTTATGATTGGTTGACAGTGTTCGTTACGATTGGTTGACATTGTTAGTTATGATTGGTTGACAGAGTTAGTTATGATTGGTTGACAGTGTTAGTTATGATTGGTTGACAGTGTTAGTTATGATTGGTTGACAGTGTTAGTTATGATTGGTTGACAGTGTTAGTTACGATTGGTTGACAGTGCTAGTTACGATTGGTTGACAGAGTTAGTTATGATTGGTTGACAGTGTTAGTTATGATTGGTTTACAGTGTTAGTTATGATTGGTTGACAGTGTTAGTTATGATTGGTTGACAGAGTAAGTTATGATTGGTTGACAGTGTTTATGATTGGTTGACAGTGTTAGTTACGATTGGTTGACAGTGTTAGTTACGATTGGTTGACAGAGTAAGTTATGATTGGTTGACAGTGTTTATGATTGGTTGACAGTGTTAGTTACGATTGGTTGACAGTGTTAGTTACGATTGGTTGACAGTGTTAGTTATGATTGGTTGACAGTGTTAGTTACGATTGGTTGACAGAGTTAGTTATGATTGGTTGACAAGTATTTATGATTGGTTGACAGTGTTTATGATTGGTTGACAGAGTATACAGTTCATGTAGTGAGTTGGTTACTAGGTTGTTTCACTGACAGAATAACACCAGTTTCTATTTAAAGATAATTCAGTGTTAGCTGGATTGGAGAATCCACACAAGCCCTACATGATATTCTACCAAAAATCACCCAACAAAATCTAAAAGGAAGAAAAAACAGAGTGCTTGCATGTACATGATTTTAAGTAAGCACACACGCAATTCCCTGATAATCACATCAAGCCCATATAATGAGAACATGAGAAGAATTCTTTTCTTGAATAAGCATGACCTTAAAATATATCTGCTTGTTGCAATTTAATCAAGATCTTGCCTAAATGGTATTTTGAGAGTAATTCCATACGAGATAGATCGTATTGAGTCGTCATGTACAGCATACTGACAAAATTTCAATGTAAATACCATCATATCCGGACTGGTAACTCAATATACTTCTCCCAGGAATACTAACCACAAGAAATGAAGATTGCAAAAAAACAACAGGCCCCATACAGAAAACGTTCATTGAAAAAATAATTTCGTTTTCAAAATTTCATTTCCTCTTTCGGAGATAATGATTTGCTTTAAATTTCTTTTACATAAATCCAAATAAATACATGTAATGATTATTGACAAAAAAATCTGAATGTATATTTTGTGTAATGTAGTCATCTCGACCAGAAGCTATGATGAGCGCAAGATAGCAGCTAGAGTGTGCTGGTACTAGACTGAGTGTGCACACCACAGCAAACAATGATTCCAGGCGGCTATCTGATCTCCAAACACAAGCTTCACATTTTCCCATCACAACAAACGTTCTGCAGTCTGTACATATTGATTCAACATGAAGTGCAAGTATCAGTGGAAAGGGACAGGACGATAGGTATAACCGGCAATTAAATGACAATAAAGAATTAGACAACTACTATGATGGGGGCCATTATATTGTGATAAATTGGGGAGGAAATGTGATACTATGTGTCATAGCATTATTCCTGTGAGGGAAAGATGGCTGTCCTCACTCTATATAGACAATCACTTCTGGTCACAGTCTGATATATAACTATACAGTTCCTGTGTGGGGTAGGTCACTCTATATAGACAATCACTTCTGGTCACAGTCTGATATATAACTATACAGTTCCTGTGTGGGGTAGGTCACTCTATATAGACAATCACTTCTGGTCACAGTCTGATATATAACTATACAGTTCCTGTGTGGGGTAGGTCACTCTATATAGACAATCACTTCTGGTCACAGTCTGACATATAACTATACAGTTCCTGTGTGGGGTAGGTCACTCTATATAGACAATTACTTCTGGTCACAGTCTGACATATAACTATACAGTTCCTGTGTGGGGTAGGTCACTCTATATAGACAATTACTTCTGGTCACAGTCTGACATATAACTATACAGTTCCTGTGTGGGGTAGGTCACTATATAGACAATCACTTCTGGTCACAGTCTGACATATAACTATACAGTTCCTGTGTGGGGTAGGTCACTCTATATAGACAATTACTTCTGGTCACAGTCTGACATATAACTATACAGTTCCTGTGTGGGGTAGGTCACTCTATATAGACAATCACTTCTGGTCACAGTCTGACATATAACTATACAGTTCCTGTGTGGGGTAGGTCACTCTATAGACAATTACTTCTGGTCACATGCAGTCTGACATATAACTATACAGTTCCTGTGTGGGGTAGGTCACTCTATATAGACGATCACTTCTGGTCACAGTCTGACATATAACTATACAGTTCCTGTGTGGGGTAGGTCACTCTATATAGACAATCACTTCTGGTCACAGTCTGACATATAACTATACAGTTCCTGTGTGGGGTAGGTCACTCTATATAGACAATCACTTCTGGTCACAGTCTGACATATAACTATACAGTTCCTGTGTGGGGTGGGTCACTCTATATAGACAATCTGGTCACAGTCTGACATATAACTATACAGTTCCTGTGTGGGGTAGGTCACTCTATATAGACAATCACTTCTGGTCACAGTCTGACATATAACTATACAGTTCCTGTGTGGGGTAGGTCACTCTATATAGACAATCA
This sequence comes from Pecten maximus, assembly GCF_902652985.1. Taxonomy (NCBI): domain Eukaryota; kingdom Metazoa; phylum Mollusca; class Bivalvia; order Pectinida; family Pectinidae; genus Pecten; species Pecten maximus. The sequence continues at coordinate 9,553,735 of NC_047026.1, forward strand.
CTTCTGGTCACAGTCTGATATATAACTATACAGTTCCTGTGTGGGGTAGGTCACTCTATATAGACAATCACTTCTGGTCACAGTCTGATATATAACTATACAGTTCCTGTGTGGGGTAGGTCACTCTATATAGACAATCACTTCTGGTCACAGTCTGATATATAACTATACAGTTCCTGTGTGGGGTAGGTCACTCTATATAGACAATCACTTCTGGTCACAGTCTGACATATAACTATACAGTTCCTGTGTGGGGTAGGTCACTCTATATAGACAATCACTTCTGGTCACAGTCTGACATATAACTATACAGTTCCTGTGTGATGTAGGTCACTCTATATAGACAATCACTTCTGGTCACAGTCTGACATATAACTATACAGTTCCTGTGTGGGGTGGGTCACTCTATATAGACAATCTGGTCACAGTCTGACATATAACTATACAGTTCCTGTGTGGGGTAGGTCACTCTATATAGACAATCACTTCTGGTCACAGTCTGACATATAACTATACAGTTCCTGTGTGGGGTAGGTCACTCTATATAGACAATCACTTATGGTCACAGTCTGATATATAACTATACAGTTCCTGTGTGGGGTAGGTCACTCTATATAGACAATCACTTCTGGTCACAGTCTGATATATAACTATACAGTTCCTGTGTGGGGTAGGTCACTCTATATAGACAATCACTTCTGGTCACAGTCTGATATATAACTATACAGTTCCTGTGTGGGGTAGGTCACTCTATATAGACAATCACTTCTGGTCACAGTCTGACATATAACTATACAGTTCCTGGGTGGGGTAGGTCACTCTATATAGACAATCACTTCTGGTCACAGTCTGACATATAACTATACAGTTCCTGTGTGACGTAGGTCACTCTATATAGACAATCACTTCTGGTCACAGTCTGACATATATCTATACAGTTCCTGTGTGGGGTAGGTCACTCTATATAGACAATCACTTCTGGTCACAGTCTGACATATATCTATACAGTTCCTGTGTGGGGTAGGTCACTCTATATAGACAATCACTTCTGGTCACAGTCTGATATATAACTATACAGTTCCTGTGTGGGGTAGGTCACTCTATATAGACAATCACTACTAGTCACAGTCTGACATATAACTATACAGTTCCTGTGTGGGGTAGGTCACTCTATATAGACAATCACTTCTGGTCACAGTCTGACATATAACTATACAGTTCCTGTGTGGGGGTAGGTGGCTGTGATATAGCCCCAGAAGTTAGAAAACTACAGAAACAGAGAGAGGGTGTCTACAGAACCCAAGATGTCAGAAAACTACAGAAAGAGAGAGAGGGTGTCTACAGAACCCAAGATGTCAGAAAACTACAGAAAGAGAGAGAGGGTGTCTACAGAACCCAAGATGTCAGAAAACTACAGAAAGAGAGAGAGGGTGTCTACAGAACCCAAGATGTCAGAAAACTACAGAAAGAGAGAGAGGGTGTCTACAGAACCCAAGATGTCAGAAAACTACAGAAAGAGAGAGAGGGTGTCTACAGAACCCAAGATGTCAGAAAACTACAGAAAGAGAGAGCAGACAGGAAGGAATGGAAAAATTTAATATCCTCAGTATCGATATCAGGGCAGCATATCAATGTTTGTCTCTTAGTTATAAGTCTACTTAGGGAACATCACAGGGCTTGTCAGCAGAACAAACATAACACAGGTATATGTAACTAAATATTATGTTGATTAATCACTATAAAACATAAGCCTATTACATTGTACTTCAAAGTACATGGACTTGTCACCAGTAATAATCAACAGGGGAAACACATTACTACAGAGCACTGGGGCTTGTCACAGGTAATACATAATAGGGGTAGGCTTATTACAATACACCACAGGGTCTTGTCACAAATAACAAACAATAACTTGTGACCAGTTATAAACAATAGGGGTTGGCCTATACTGAAAACACAGGGGCTTGTGACCAGTTATAAACAATAGGGGTTGGCCTATACTGTAAACACAGGGGCTTGTGACCAGTTATATACAATAAGGGTGGGCCTATTACTGAAAACACAGGGGCTTGTGACAAGTTATAGACAATAGGGGTTGGTCTATTACTGAAAACACAGGGGCTTGTGACCAGTTATAAACAATAGGGAAAGGTCTATTACTGAAAACACAGGGGCTTGTGACCGGTTATATACAATAGGGGTGGGCCTATTACTGAAAACACAGGGGCTTGTGACCAGTTATAAACAATAAGAGTGGGCCTATTACTGAAAACACAGGGGCTTGTGACAAGTTATAAACAATAAGAGTGGGCCTATACTGAAAACACAGGGGCTTGTGACCAGTTATAAACAATAAGAGTTGGCCTATACTGAAAACACAGGGGCTTGTGACCAGTTATAAACAATAGGAGTGGGCCTATACTGAAAACACAGGGGCTTGTGACCAGTTATAGACAATAGGGGTGGGCCTATTACTGAAAACACAGGGGCTTGTGACCAGTTATAAACAATAAGAGTGGGCCTATTACTGAAAACACAGGGGCTTGTGACAAGTTATAAACAATAAGAGTGGGCCTATACTGAAAACACAGGGGCTTGTGACCAGTTATAAACAATAAGAGTTGGCCTATACTGAAAACACAGGGGCTTGTGACCAGTTATAAACAATAGGAGTGGGCCTATACTGAAAACACAGGGGCTTGTGACCAGTTATAGACAATAGGGGTGGGCCTATTACTGAAAACACAGGGGCTTGTGACCAGTTATAAACAATAGGGATGGGACTATTACTCAAAACACAGGGGCTTGTGACCAGTTATAAACAATAGGGACGGGACTATTACTAAAAGCACAGGGGCTTGTGACCAGTTATAAACAATAAGAGTGGGCCTATACTGAAAACACAAGGGCTTGTGACCAGTTATAAACAATAGGGGTTGGCCTATACTGAAAACACAGGGGCTTGTGACCAGTTATAGACAATAGGGGTGGGCCTATTACTGAAAACACCGGGGCTTGTGACCAGTTATAAACAATAGGCATGGGCCTATTACTGAAAACACAGGGGCTTGTGACAAGTTACAAACAATAGAGGTGGGTCTATTACTGAAAACACAGGGGCTTGTGACCAGTTATAAACAACAGAGGTGGGTCTATTACTGAAAACACAGGGGCTTGTGACCAGTTATAAACAATAGGGGTTGGCCTATACTGAAAACACAGAGGCTTGTGACCAGTTATAAACAATAGGGGTGGGCAGATTACTGAAAACACAGGGGCTTAATTGTGACCAGTTATAAGCAATAAGAGTGGGCCTATACTGAAAACACAGGGGCTTGTGACCAGGTATAAACAATAAGAGTGGGCCTATTACTGAAAACACAGGAGCTTGTGACCAGTTATAAACAATAGGAGTGGGCCTATTACTGAAAACACAGGGGCTTGTGACCAGTTATAAACAATAGGAGTGGGCCTATTACTGAAAACACAGGGGCTTGTGACCAGTTATAAACAATAGGGGTGGGCAGATTACTGAAAACACAGGGGCTTAATTGTGACCAGTTATAAGCAATAAGAGTGGGCCTATACTGAAAACACAGGGGCTTGTGACCAGGTATAAACAATAAGAGTGGGCCTATTACTGAAAACACAGGGGCTTGTGACCAGTTATAAACAATAGGGGTGGGCAGATTACTGAAAACACAGGGGCTTGTGACCAGTTATAAACAATAGGGGTGGGCAGATTACTGAAAACACAGGGGCCTGTGACCAGTTATAAACAATAGGGAAAGGTCTATTACTGAAAACACAGGGGCTTGTGACCAGTTATATACAATAAGTATGGGTCTATTACTGAAAACACAGTGGCTTGTGACCAGTTATAAACAACAGGGGTTGGCCTATTGCTGAAAACACAGGGGATTGTGACTAGTTATAAACAATAAGAGTGGGCCTATAGTGAAAACACAGGGGCTTGTGACCTGAGTTATAAACAAAAGGGGTTGGCAGATTACTGAAAACACGGGGGCTTGTGACCAGTTATAAACAATAGGGATGGGCCTATTACTGAAAACACAGGGGCTTGTGACATTAGTTACAAACAATAGAGGTGAGTCTATTACTGAAAGCACAGGGGCTTGTGACCAGGTATAAATAATAAGAGTGGGCCTATTACTGAAAACACAGGGGCTTGTGACCAGTTATAAACAATAGGGGTGGGCCTATTACTGAAAACACAGGGGCTTGTGACCAGTTATAAGCAATAAGAGTGGGCCTATTACTGAAAACACAGGGGCTTGTGACCAGTTATAAACAATAGGGGTTAGCCTATTACTGAAAACACAGGGGCTTGTGACCAGTTATAAACAATAGGGGTTGGCCTATACTGAAAACACAGGGGCTTGTGACCAGTTAGAAACAATAGGGGCGGGACTATTACTAAAAACACAGGGGCTTGTGACCACTTATAAACAATAGGGGTTGGTCTATTACTGAAAACACAGGGGCTTGTGACCAGTTATAAACAATAGGGGTTGGCCTATACTGAAAACACAGGGGCTTGTGACCAGTTATAAGCAATAAGAGTGGGCCTATTACTGAAAACACAGGGGCTTGTGACCAGTTATAAACAACAGGGGAAGGTTCTATCAGAGCAATGTAGGTGTCATAAGACTATATGATGATTCCATATTCATTTAACAACAAGTATAAATCAAAGCTCAGTGATTACTCCTATCAGATGTTAACTCCTACACATCTAAAAGAACAGTACAAATACTAGTAACAGCTAAATCCTCCATTGTATTTATCAACTGATCATGATATACCTAATGTCTAACATATTGAAGGATGATGTGTGATATCCCATTTAACTCAGACTCGGGGCTTAATGGATAAAAATTTCCTTCCAATCTTAGCTCCTGTAACTTTGAAGTCTAATACTATTTTATGTCAGTTGTTCTCAATTGTTGGAGATGAATTGGTGTTCTTTATCACCAATTCTTTCATCACTATCATTATTCTCATAATAAATGATTTCATTCCATTTTCAGGATTAAAACTCAACCCCAATATTTTCCCATTTCTGCAGCAATTGTTCTCTAGCTCGGTCGACGCTCTCCAATCCTGTCAAATGCCCAGTAAAAATGTCACATTCAATTTCATCGGTGCTGCTACATTTCCAACATGAGCAGAACAAGGACAGACAACCCACATGAAACATCGCCCTGGATGATCCGAACACCGATTTATTATAATTTTTAAAATCATTTATGTAATACACAGCTCTGTAATTCTTCATGGGTATGCACTTTCCAACTTTTCGGAGAACTTCCGACTTTTTTTCCTGAGGAGAAACCGCAGCACTGACAGGAAATATTGATTGATGCCCAACGTTGATACAGCTCAGAGGCAGAAAATAGTTATTTGAGTTCTGACCTTAGCCAAGTCATCATCACCTTCGATGAAATTGCAAAAAAATTGCACGTTTTCCAATCAAGTAGTTTCTCTAGAAACGATATTGGGGTCAAAGAGGAGCAAAGTTCCATTAATAAAAGTTTGGGCGACCATTACCATGTACACAACGTAGAAAATTGTACAAATTCCTCAAGTATTCTGATCACTTGCCGACCTGATTCATTGCTTAATCTCGTGTGAAGTTCGTTATGAAGTGTGTTACATTTTCCTTCCACAATTTTGTCTGAGATTCATTTGTTTGAATGTTGTGTCTTAACACATTCGCGCCAAAACAAAGTAATCAGTCAGATTTCACCGACTATATTGACATCTTCTGATTCTAAGTGATACAGATCACACTTCATATTCCTGGAATTATTCTGGAGTCTAAAACCCTGACTTGTACAATAAGATATCTAAAGTAGCATGACTCCTCACTATCCATGTACCTTAGATGCTGTTTATTAAATCTAGGTTTCATATACCGTATTTATTCTAATAAACGACCCCACCCTAATTTCACGCCCCCGGGGCGTTTATTAGAATAAATACGGTATATTGGTTTATAAATGAAGATAATTACACCATTACAATTTGTATGTTAATCCTGTCCCATCTGGATATATACATATAATGACCAAACAAAGTCATATTTGTCTTGTCACATCTGGATATATACATACACTGTATAATGACCAAACTTGGTCATATTTGTCCTGTCACATCTGGATATATAATGACCAAACTTAGCCATATTTGTCCTGTGAATAATAAAAATGTCATGTTGTTTGTGTGTTTTGATGAAGTTCTTGGACTGAACAGGTATCAAAGTTAAATTTTGAGAACAGTAGTAAATGAAAATATCAATGAAATCATGAAGGATCTCTAAAGCGACTATTGCTGTAAAGATCACTGTTGGAAAAAACACCTGGTGTAATATATATATTTTTTTTTAAATATATCATAAACTAAGACTTAATTGGACCAGTAATTACAAAATTATAAGTGTCCACAACCATGCTTTGTAAATAACTAAATCATATATCATAAACCCGTAAGCATAAGCCGGCGCAGATTCTTTTCACTTTGGTGAAGCATAACGTTAACAAATATCATTCTTTAAAACTCTTAAAAATATATTTATACAGCATTTTTAACAACATAGTTTTGTGTATCATCATTAAAAATCTTTAACCCTGATTCTCTAATTATAAAAATAAAATCATCATATAATGAGAATGAAATCTACAGTTAAACAGAGACATATATACAGAGAGATTAGTAACATCGCTATTTCCCCGTACACGTAGTGGCTCCCTTTATTCGTGACCACTCAAGCATATCCCTTATCGAGAGCGTCCTGTCTCCTATCAAACACACGCGAGCGCAGGTAAATCGGGCTATGCGCATGTGTGTATCGTAGTATTGGAACTTATTCGACATGTTCTGGTTAATCCGCCATTACGTCAGACCAAAACATCGTCATTTTAAATACACACAGAAAGCACATCGTTTTATTTTGGCCACTACAAAAGTTACCACATTAACCAAAAACTATCTAACTTATAGGATATAGTCTTATTGGTCATGCACATTGTTGCCATTTATCCGTATTTTCTAAAATCCATTGGGTCCTGTTCGACATGTCCAAGTTTGTAAATAGCCGCCATTACGTCCGACCAAAACATCGTCAATTTTAAACGCACACAAAAAGCACATCATTTTATTTAGGCCACTACAAAAGTTACCACATTAACCAAAAACTATCATACTTATGGGATATAGTCTTATTGATCATGCACATTGTTGCCATTGATCCATATTTTCTAAAATCCATTGGGTCCTGTTCGACATGTCCAAGTTTGTAAATAGCCGCCATTACGTCAGACCAAAACATCGTCAATTTTAAACGCACACAAAAAGCACATCGTTTTATTTTGGCCACTACAAAAGTTACCACATTAACCAAAAACTATCAAACTTATGGGATATAGTCTTATTGGTCATGCATATTGTTGTCATTTATCCGTATTTTCGAAAATCCATTGGGTCCTATTCGACATGTCCAAGTTTGTAATTAAGCCGCCATTACGTCAGACCAAAACATCGTCAATTTTAAACGCACACAAAAAGGACATCGTTTTATTTAGGCCACTACAAAAGTTACCACATTAACCAAAAACTATCATACTTATGGGATATAGTCTTATTGATCATGCACATTGTTGCCATTTATCCGTATTTTCTAAAATCCATTGGGTCCTATTCGACATGTCCAAGTTTGTAATTAAGCCGCCATTACGTCCGACCAAAACATCGTCAATTTTAAACGCACACAAAAAGCACATTGTTTTATCTAGGCCACTACAAAAGTTACCACATTAACCAAAAACTATCATACTTATGGAATGTGGTCTTGATTATCATGTATATTGTTGTCATTTATCCGTATTCTCGAAAACCCCATAGGGACTTTTCGAAAATTGGAGATTCCCGCCGATCTTTCCTGCGTTGTGCTTGACTTTCATACTCAAAATACAAACACTTGGACAGCAAATTTTGATATATTTCATATTGATGACACTTCTGCCCTTTGATATTAATAAAATTAAAGCACATAATTGGATCTTGGTGATGATTTCAAATAGAAATTATCGATAATTATGTGTCTGGTTTTCAAGTTTTCTCCAATATGGCGTCTAGTGAAGACTGAACCGAGCGACCGCAAAGGATTGTGGGAAGGTCAGGGACCACTATGTAAACACAAGGGCAAATAGAGAGCTGCCAATCTCTGTATATATGTCTCTGAGTTAAATCACTGTTTAATATGAGTATTAAATCTACAGTTAAATCACTGTTTCATATGAGTATTAAATCTACAGTTAAATCACTGTCTAATGAGTATAACATCTAGTTGAGTCATTGTCTAATGTAAATGAAATCTGCAGTTAATACAATTTAATCATTGTTTAATGAGAATGAAATCTACAGTAAATAAACCCTCAGTGTGGTACTCAGTACTGACTCTGTACCTAACAACTAGTGTACTGACTGTACCTAACAACTAGTGTACTGACTCTGTACCTAACAACTAGTGTACTGACTCTGTACATAACAACTAGTGTACTGACTCTGTACCTAACAACTAGTGTACTGACTGTATATAACAACTAGTGTACTCACTCTGTACCTAACAACTAGTGTACTCACTCTGTACCTAACAACTAGTGTACTGACTCTGTACCTAACAACTAGTGTACTGACTCTGTATCTAACAACTTGTGTACTGACTCTGTACCTGACAACTAGTGTACTGACTCTGTATATAACAACTAGTGTACTCACTCTGTACCTAACAACTAGTGTACTCACTCTGTACTTAACAACTAGTGTACTGACTGTACCTAACAACTAGTGTACTGACTCTGTATATAACAACTAGTGTACTGACTCTGTATATAACAACTAGTTTACTGACTCTGTATATAACAACTAGTGTACTCACTCTGTACATAACAACTAGTGTACTCACTCTGTACCTAACAACTAGTGTACTGACTGTATATAACAACTAGTGTACTCACTCTGTACCTAACAACTAGTGTACTGACTCTGTACCTAACAACTAGTGTACTCACTCTGTACCTGACAACTAGTGTACTGACTCTGTATATAACAACTATTGTACTGACTCTGTACCTAACAACTAGTGTACTCACTCTGTACATAACAACTAGTGTACTGACTCTGTACCTAACAACTAGTGTACTGACTCTGTAACTAACAACTAGTGTACTCACTCTGTACCTAACAATTAGTGTACTCACTCTGTACCCAACAACTAGTGTACTCACTCTGTACCTAAACAACTAGTGTACTGTACCTGACAACTAGTGTACTCACTCTGTACCTAACATCTAGTGTACTGACTCTGTACCTAACAACTAGTGTACTGACTCTGTACCTAACAACTAGTGTACTGACTCTGTACCTAACAACTAGTGTACTGACTCTGTACCTAACAACTAGTGTACTCACTCTGTACCTAACAACTAGTGTACTCACTCTGTACCTAACAACTAGTGTACTGACTCTGTGCCTAACAACTAATGTACTCACTCTGTACATAACAACTAGTGTACTCACTCTGTACCTAATACCAAGTGTACTCACTCTGTACCTAACAACTAGTGTACTCACTCTGTACCTAACAACTAGTGTACTGTACCTGACAACTAGTGTACTGACTCCGTACCTAACAACTAGTGTACTCACTCTGTACCTAACAATTAGTGTACTCACTCTGTACCCAACAACTAGTGTACTCACTCTGTACCTAAACAACTAGTGCACTGTACCTGACAACTAGTGTACTGACTCTGTACCTAACATCTAGTGTACTGACTCTGTACCTAACAACTAGTGTACTGACTCTGTACCTAACAACTAGTGTACTGACTCTGTACCTAACAACTAGTGTACTGACTCTGTACCTAACAACTAGTGTACTCACTCTGTACCTAACAACTAGTGTACTGACTCTGTACCTAACAACTAGTGTACTGACTCTGTGCCTAACAACTAGTGTACTGACTCTGTACATAACAACTAGTGTACTCACTCTGTACCTAATACCAAGTGTACTGACTCTGTACCTAACAACTAGTGTACTCACTCTGTACCTAACAACTAGTGTACTGTACCTGACAACTAGTGTACTGACTCTGTACCTAACAACTAGTGTACTGACTCTGTACCTAACAACTAGTGTACTGACTCTGTACCTAACAACTAGTGTACTCACTCTGTACATAACAACTAGTGTACTCACTCTGTACCTAACAACTAGTTTACTGACTCTGTACCTAACAACTAGTTTACTGACTCTGTACCTAACAACTAGTGTACTGACTCTGTACCTAACAACTAGTGTACTCACTCTGTACCTAACAACTAGTGTACTCACTCTGTACATAACAACTAGTGTACTCACTCTGTACCTAACAACTAGTGTACTCACTCTGTACCTAACAACTAGTGTACTCACTCTGTACCTAACAACTAGTGTACTCACTCTGTGCCTAACAACTAGTGTACTGACTCTGTACATAACAACTAGTGTACTCACTCTGTACCTAATACCAAGTGTACTCACTCTGTACCTAACAACTAGTGTACTCACTTTGTACCTAACAACTAGTGTACTGACTCTGTACCTAACAACTAGTGTACTGACTCTGTACCTAACAACTAGTGTACTCACTCTGTACCTAACAACTAGTGTACTCACTCTGTACCTAACAACTAGTGTACTCACTCTGTACCTAACAACTAGTGTACTCACTCTGTACCTAACAACTAGTGTACTCACTCTGTACCTAACAACTAGTGTACTCACTCTGTACCTAACAATAAGTGTACTGACTCCGTACCTAACAACTAGTGTACTCACTCTGTACCTAACAACTAGTGTACTCACTCTGTACCTAACAACTAGTGTACTCACTCTGTACCTAACAACTAGTGTACTGACTCCGTACCTAACAACTAGTGTACTCACTCTGTACCTAACAATTAGTGTACTCACTCTGTACCTAACAACTAGTGTACTCACTCTGTACCTAAACAACTAGTGTACTGTACCTGACAACTAGTGTACTGACTCTGTACCTAACATCTAGTGTACTGACTCTGTACCTAACAACTAGTGTACTGACTCTGTACCTAACAACTAGTGTACTGACTCTGTACCTAACAACTAATGTACTCTCTCTGTACCTAACAACTAGTGTACTCACTCTGTACCTAACAACTAGTGTACTCACTCTGTACCTAACAACTAGTGTACTCACTCTGTACTTAACAACTAGTGTCCTAGCTGACTCTGTACCTAACAACTAGTGTACTCACTCTGTACCTAACAACTAGTGTACTCACTCTGTACCTAAACAACTGGTGTACTCACTCTGTACCTAACAACTAATGTACTCACTCTGTACCTAAAAACTAGTGTACTCACTCTGTACCTAACAACTAGTGTACTGACTGTACCTAACAACTAGTGTACTGACTCTGTATCTGACAACTAGTGTACTGACTCTGTATCTGACAACTAGTGTACTGACTCTGTACCTAACAACTAGTGTACTGACTCTGTACCTGACAACTAGTGTACTGACTCTGTACCGAACAACTGGTGTACTCACTCTGTACCTAACAACTAACGTACTCACTCTGTACTATATACATAGTAACAACTAGTTTGCTACTCAGAATAATTCAATTACTGGTAGATGTTGAAAACGTGTTTACAAATATGACAGCCATAAGTCACATATGATGCAATGCTTCCAATTAAATCCTCGAGTTTTGACCAATGTTAACTGGACTGTATATATAGAAGATTGCTCTTGTTATAAACTCTAGACTATAACATTTGATTATATGTATCAGTAATGGAAGGGATTTTATAGTTGATAAAACATGATTAGACAGGACAGAAATGGCACTGGAAATGGCGTCCTTTGACAGCTTGTACCATAAAACATTACCCTGACCAATCTTCAGTTTTTGATAAAATCATTCATCTACAAAAAGTACACCTATATAGAAACATTAATTATCAGTGAGATTAATTTAGCTGAATGCTGTAGTGTATACAAGTCTCAATATAGGGGGGAAGGGGAGGGGGTCAACGCCTCTAATGGCAGTACATCATAGAAATCCAGGTGAACCAATGCAAATGAGTATGATTATCATGACATTGTAATCAATACTTTGTTTCTTTACTTAATATTAATGTAGAACAATCTACATTACATCCATATTTCAATATACATTGTACATCATTGACTGTTTAGACCAAGCATTTGATGATACTTATCATTGTTGCCTAAGTCAATATCATAATAATAATAATATCATAAGAAACCAAAACTGCAACAACTCAGACAATGACAGCCAAACTGGAGGTCAGCCAGGTAAATATCCTGTCTCACTGTTCTGGGCAGGCCTTGCATGCTACTTGCGGGGAGCATTTTTTGCTAACCCGAGCTCTCCTCAAATTGCCTGAACCTGGCAGTATCTCACAAGTATCTGGACACATATAAGGCACATCCCAGTTTCGAACAGGGTTGAAAAATTGTTCTGAGTAAGTTGCATGAGTTATTGCTCACAAAGGTCAATGCAGTTCACCAATAGTAGGCCAGTATAGTGACCACAACTCACAGGCCAGTTATACAACAGGCTTAAAACAGTAGGTTGACCATGGACGTGTGACCACAACTCACAGGCCAGTTATACAACAGGTTTAAAACAGTAGGTTGACCATGGACATGTGACCACAACTCACAGGCCAGTTATATACAACAGGTTTAAAACAGTAGGTTGACCATGGACGTGTGACCACAACTCACAGGCCCATATACAACAGGCTTAAAACAGCAGGGTGACCATGAACATGCGACTCCCTCATGCCACTGCCCGTCAGCTGCAGGTCTCCAGTGGCCGTTGCGTACAGCAAGCATTTTGCTGTCAAGGAACAGTGTTGCAGTTTGGTTTGTGCTTGGTTTGCTTTTGTTTAACGTCTTATTAACAGCCAGGGTCATTTAAGGACGTGCCAGGTTTTGGAGGTGGAGGAAAGCCGGAGTACCCGGAGAAAAACCACCGGCCTACGGTCAGTACCTGGCAACTAGGTTTCGAACTGGCAACCCAGAGGTGGAGTGCTAGTGATAAAGTGTCGGGACATCTTAACCACTCGGCCACCGCGGCCCCACAGTGTTGCAGGTACTGCCAACCTGCATGTTGAGCACATATTGAGGGCCAGTATTACTGCCTTTCTGCTGGTTATCTGAGGGCCAGCTACAGTTGGCCAAGGTGCTGGCATTCTACGAGGACTTTAAATTTGCCATAAATAGTTCCCCAAGGGAAATTCCTTTAACTGTTGTGTTGTGTTGCGTTGCGTTGTGTTGCGTTGCGTTGCGTTGCGTTGCGTTGTGTTGTGTTGTGTTGTGTTGACAGATCTAGATGACTCCAAAATCTAATCTGGTGTGTACTTAAACCTTTCTAAAATCTTCCTTTTACTTAATGCAACTGACTGATAACAACCAAAACCTAATCAGGTGTAGTTCTAATAGTGTTATGTTGGGGTTTGAAGATGATGGACACATACACTCACACACACTTTCACACACTCCCTCACACACCCCCTCACACACAGAGGCAAAGTAGTGATAAATATGTATAACCCTGTTACTAAGTGGTGGGTATAATAAAACAGATTTATGTTATAGGACAAACTCTCACACAACAAGGTGTATATATATATATATGTATAACCCTGTTACTAAGTGGTGGGTATAATAAAACAGATTTATGTTATAGGACAAACTCTCACACAACAAGGTGTATATATATATATATGTATAACCCTGTTACTAAGTGGTGGGTATAATAAAACAGATTTATGTTATAGGACAAACTCTCACACAACAAGGTGTATATATATATATATATAACCCTGTTACTAAGTGGTGGGTATAATAAAACAGATTTATGTTATAGGACAAACTCTCACACAACAAGGTGTATATATGTATATATATAACCCTGTTACTATGTGGTGGGTATAATAAAACAGATTTATGTTATAGGACAAACTCTCACACAACAAGGTGCATATATATATATATATAAACCCTGTTACTAAGTGGTGGGTTTAATAAAACAGATTTATGTTATAGGACAAACTCTCACACAACAAGGTGTATATATGTATATATATAACCCTGTTACTAAGTGGTGGGTATAATAAAACAGATTTATGTTATAGGACAAACTCTCACACAACAAGGTGAGGTACCATCACAAAACGACTACGATATATAACTGTTTAAGAAGAATTAATAACATACACCTTGGCTGGATTTTCTCACAGCTCCCATTGCCATCATTTCCATACTGGCCAATTAATTCTGGTTTCAATTAAGATTTATACCTGCACCAATCGTAATCAAGCCAAGGCAGGGTTTTTTGCATGTGCCTAATCCAGTTAGCAGTATGATTCCTCCTCACCAGCCAGCCCTCAATCCCTCGAGAACAATCTTTGATTTCCTTCCTTGTAATATCTCCTCGTCAGAATCTGCACATGCAGTTAATTCAAATTGTATTTTGGTAATATTTCAATATTGTCACAACACATTTATAGCAGAACTTCGAAAATCAAAATATATCTTGCTCAAAAACACGATGCATCTGATATCATTGCTGAATGTAATTTGTTTCTGTGCCGAAACAATATCAAGTAAGATGGTTTCACAACTTGCCATGCCAGAAACACTGATTTATCACTGAATTTCTTCATTTGATGCATGTATATATACACAGAATCATTGCCATAAAATACCAAGTCAATGATTTTACATGTGGATTTATAAATGTGACAAATATGGAAAGGAAATTACATTTCAGCTTTACACCATCTAACTTAGTGACATTTCCCGGTGTGACTTTGACAAAGGTCATTGGTTTTAAACTGCAGCAAACAATATCTCAAAAGAAATGACTTTATTTAACTTTATAGCATTAAAGCAATAAAAACATAGCTATCTTTAACCCAAGAATGTGAGGTATCGTAACAGTTCACATGGAACAGTATGGTATACATGACATATTTACGGGAGATTGACTCAGAACATTATATATGTATGACAGTATATATAGGGGAGACAACTCACACAGAACAGCTGATAATGTATACATGACAGTATATAGGGGAGACAACTCACACAGAACAGCTGATAATGTATATATGACAGTATATAGGGGAGACAACTCACACAGAACAGCTGATAATGTATATATGACAGTATATAGGGGAGACAACTCACACAGAACAGCTGATAATGTATATTTGACAGTATATAGGGGAGACAACTCACACAGAACAGCTGATAATGTATATATGACAGTATATAGGGGAGACAACTCACACAGAACAGCTGATAATATATATATGACAGTATATAGGGGAGACAACTCACACAGAACAACTGATAATGTATATATGACAGTATATAGGGGAGACAACTCGCACAGAACAGCTGATAATGTATATATGACAGTATATAGGGGAGACAACTCAGACAGTACAGCTGATAATGTATATATGACAGTATAAAGGGGAGACAACTCACGCAGAACAGCTGATAATGTATATATGACAATATATAGGGGAGACAACTCACACAGAACAAATGATTATGTATATATGATAGTATATAGGGGAGACAACTCACACAGAACAGCTGATAATGTATATATGACAGTATATAGGGGAGACAACTCACACAGAACAGCTGATAATGTATATATGACAGTTTAAAGGGGAGACAACTCACACAGAACAGCTGATGAAGTATGTATGGCAGTATATAGGGGAGACAACTCACACAGAACAACTGATAATGTATATATGACAGTATATAGGGGAGACAACTCAAACAGAACAGCTGATAATGTATATATATTTACCATTGTATGGCACTGCCACTATATAACCTTACCAATTCAGTTGCGAGTTCACCAGCTTATGAACTGCCAACTAAAATTTGAATTGAAACATTTCAAAAAAAAAAATCGCACGACAAATAAAAAATCGCAGATGGTAAATATAAGCATTGAACTGCTTTCAGTTGGCATTCATAGCGCGCTTCATGGAATTTGCCTCTGTCCATTTTTGCACATCCATATCTTACATCAAAACATTCCTTTAAAAACAAAATTTGCACATTATTATTGAACAGCTAAATTTACAACAATTAGCAAACCAATCTGAAATAAATTAGCATCAATTAATTTGCATTTCAATCTCTCAGTAGTTATTGAATATTTTGTAAAAAATGTCAAACACACTTTTATGCATCATCAAACACAAATATTCAATCTTTAGAATAATCTGCATATTCAAATGCGATATTGAAATGAATTTTTTCCAGTGATTATTTCCGTTTGCCTAAGAGCAGACACTTGGAAGGACAGCCTATATCTGGGTATGACAACAGGACTGTGATAATCTTACCAGTGGCCCTGACAGCAGGTCATTTGTTTGTACAATGAAACAACACACACTGCTAATAATCATCTGGAAGATTGCCCTTGATTTTAAACTTTGAGCAAATATGGACTTGCTCCTGAATTTTTCTGCAGTTACGCAGAACATTAAGATTTTGCATTTCATTCGAGGAGCTATACTTCTTCCGTAAGTACTACTGGCGAACTGTCGATGATCACAAACACCAAAAACATCAACATGGACAATGAACACCTAATTCTATCAAATGCATTTTGTGTATGGTCTTGGATTAAATAGTTGAAATATTTCATCATAGCCTATGAAAAATAACAGAACTTTCCTACAAGGTAATTCTATCTGTGATGTTCATATGAATACAGGACTAACATCAACCAAGGTTGGGTAATGGGGAGGGGACATCAAACATAACTAAACCAAAACAGTAGGAGTCACAACAACCAAGGTTGGGTAATGGGGAGGGGACATCAAACATAACCAAACCAAAACAGTAGGCGTCACAACAACCAAGGTTGGGTAATGGGGAGGGGACATCAAACATACTCAAACCAAAACAGTAGGAGTCACATCAACCAAGGTTTGGTAATGTTGAGGGGACATCAAACATAACCAAACCAAAACAGTAGGAGTCACAACAACCAAGGTTGGGTAATGGGGAGGGGATATCAAACATACTCAAACCAAAACAGTAGGAGTCACAACAACCAAGGATCGGTAATGGGGAGGGGACATCAAACATACTCAAACCAAAACAGTAGGAGTCACAACAACCAAGGTTGGGTAATGGGGAGGGGACATCAAACATACTCAAACCAAAACAGTAGGAGTCACAACAACCAAGGTTGGGTAATGGGGAGGGGACATCAAACATACTCAAACCAAAACAGTAGGAGTCACAACAACCAAGGTTGGGTAATGGGGAGGGGACATCAAACATAACTAAACCAAAACAGTAGGAGTCACAGCAACCAAGGTTGGGTAATGGGGACGGGACATCAAACATACTCAAACCAAAACAGTAGGATTCACAACAACCAAGGTTGGGTAATGGGGAGGGGACATCAAACATACTCAAACCAAAACAGTAGGAGTCACATCAACCAAGGTTGGGTAATGGGGAGGGGACATCAAACATAACTAAACCAAAACAGTAGGAGTCACAACAACCAAGGTTGGGTAATGGGGAGGGGACATCAAACATACTCAAACCAAAACAGTAGGAGTCACATCAACCAAGGTTGGGTAATGGGGAGGGGACATCAAACATAACTAAACCAAAACAGTAGGAGTCACATCAACCAAGGTTGGGTAATGGGGAGGGGACATCAAACATAACTAAACCAAAACAGTAGAAGTCACATCAACCAAGGTTGGGTAATGGGGAGGGGACATCAAACATACTCAAACCAAAACAGTAAGAGTCACAACAACCAAGGTTGGGTAATGGGGAGAGGACATCAAACATACTCAAACCAAAACAGTAGGAGTCACAACAACCAAGGTTGGGTAATGGGAAGGAGACATCAAACATACTCAAACCAAAACAGTAGGAGTCACAACAACCAAGGTTGGGTAATGGGGAGAGGACATCAAACATACTCAAACCAAAACAGTAGGAGTCACAACAACCAAGGTTGGGTAATGGGGAGGGGACATCAAACATACTCAAACCAAAACAGTAGGAGTCACAACAACCAAGGTTGGGTAATGGGGAGGGGACATCAAACATACTCAAACCAAAACAGTAGGAGTCACAACAACCAAGGTTGGGTAATGGGGAGGGGACATCAAACATACTCAAACCAAAACAGTAGGAGTCACAACAACCAAGGTTGAGTAATGGGGAGAGGACATCAAACATAACTAAACCAAAACAGTAGGAATCACAACAACCAAGGTTGGGTAATGGGGAGGGGACATCAAACATAACTTAACCAAAACAGTAGGAGTCACAACAACCAAAGTTGGGTAATGGGGAGGGGACATCAAACATACTCAAACCAAAACAGTGGGAGCCACAACAACCAAGGTTGGGTAATGGGGACGGGACACCAAACATAACCAAACCAAAACAGTAGGAGTCACAACAACCAAGGTTGGGTAATGGGGAGGGGACATCAAACATACTCAAACCAAAACAGTAGGAGTCACAACAACCAAGGTTGGGTAATGGGGAGGGGACATCAAACATAACTAAACCAAAACAGTAGGAGTCACAACAACCAAGGTTGGGTAATGGGGAGAGGACATCAAACATACTCAAACCAAAACAGTAGGAGTCACAACAACCAAGGTTGGGTAATGGGGAGGGGACATAAAACATAACTAAACCAAAACAGTAGGAATCACAACAACCAAGGTTGGGTAATGGGGAGGGGACATCAAATATACTCAAACCAAAACAGTAGGAGTCACAACAACCAAGGTTGGGTAATGGGGAGGGGATATCAAACATACTCAAACCAAAACAGTAGGAGTCACAACAACCAAGGTTGGGTAATGGGGAGGGACATCAAACATAACTAAACCAAAACAGTAGGAGTCACATCAACCAAGGTTGGGTAATGGGGAGGGGACATCAAACATAACCAAACCAAAAGAGTAGGAGTCACAACAACAAGGTTGGGTAATGGGGAGGGGACATCAAACATAACTAAACCAAAACAGTAGGAGTCACAACAACCAAGGTTGGGTAATGGGGAGGGGACATCAAACATAACCAAACCAAAACAGTAGGAGTCACAACAACCAAGGTTGGGTAATGGGGAGGGGACATCAAACATAACCAAACCAAAACAGTAGGAGTCACAACAACCAAGGTTGGGTAATGGGGAGGGGACATCAAACATAACTAAACCAAAACAGTAGGAGTCACAACAACCAAGGTTGGGTAATGGGGAGGGGACATCAAACATAACCAAACCAAAACAGTAGGAGTCACAACAACCAAGGTTGAGTAATGGGGTGGGGACATCAAACATAACCAAACCAAAACAGTAGGAGTCACAACAACCAAGGTTGGGTAATGGGGAGGGGACATCAAACATAACTAAACCAAAACAGTAGGAGTCACAACAACCAAGGTTGGGTAATGGGGAGGGGACATCAAACATAACTAAACCAAAACAGTAGGAGTCACATCAACCAAGGTTGGGTAATGGGGAGGGGACATCAAACATACTCAAACCAAAACAGTAGGAGTCACAACAACCAAGGTTGAGTAATGGGGTGGGGACATCAAACATAACTAAACCAAAACAGTAGGAGTCACATCAACCAAGGTTGGGTAATGGGGAGGGGACATCAAACATACTCAAACCAAAACAGTAGGAGTCACAACAACCAAGGTTGAGTAATGGGGTGGGGACATCAAACATAACTAAACCAAAACAGTAGGAGTCACAACAACCAAGGTTGGGTAATTGGGAGGGGACATCAAACATACTCAAACCAAAACAGTAGGAGTCACAACAACCAAGGTTGGGTAATGGGGAGGGGACATCAAACATACTCAAACCAAAACAGTAGGAGTCACAACAACCAAGGTTGGGTAATGGGGAGGGGACATCAAACATAACCAAACCAAAACAGTAGGAGTCACAACAACCAAGGTTGGGTAATGGGGAGGGGACATCAAACATAACTAAACCAAAACAGTAGGAGTCACAACAACCAAGGTTGGGTAATGGGGAGGGGACATCAAACATACTCAAACCAAAACAGTAGGAGTCACAACAACCAAGGTTGGGTAATTGGGAGGGGACATCAAACATACTCAAACCAAAACAGTAGGAGTCACAACAACCAAGGTTGGGTAATGGGGAGGGGACATCAAACATACTCAAACCAAAACAGTAGGAGTCACAACAACCAAGGTTGGGTAATGGGGAGGGGACATCAAACATACTCAAACCAAAACAGTAGGAGTCACAACAACCAAGGTTGGGTAATGGGGAGGGGACATCAAACATACTCAAACCAAAACAGTAGGAGTCACAACAACCAAGGTTGGGTAATGGGGAGGGGACATCAAACATACTCAAACCAAAACTGTAGGAGTCACAAAAACCAAGGTTGGGTAATGGGGAGGGGACATCAAACATAACTAAACCAAAACAGTAGGAGTTACAACAACCAAGGTTTGGGTAATGGGGAGGGGACATCAAACATACTCAAACCAAAACAGTAGGAGTTACATCAACCAAGGTTGGGTAATGGGGAGGGGACATCAAACATAACCAAACCAAAACAGTAGGAGTCACAACAACCAAGGTTGGGTATTGGGGAGGGGACATCAAAAACATAACCAAACCAAAACAGTAGGAGTCACGACAACCAAGGTTGGGTAATGGGGAGGGGACATCAAACATACTCAAACCAAAACAGTAGGAGTCACAACAACCAAGGTTGGGTAATGGGGAGGGGACATCAAACATAACTAAACCAAAACAGTAGGAGTCACATCAACCAAGGTTGGGTAATGGGGACGGGACATCAAACATAACTAAACCAAAACAGTAGGAGTCACAACAACCAAGGTTGGGTAATGGGGACGGGACATCAAACATAACTAAACCAAAACAGTAGGAGTTACAACAACCAAGGTTGGGTAATGGGGAGGGGACATCAAACATACTCAAACCAAAACAGTAGGAGTCACAACAACCAAGGTTGGGTAATGGGGAGGGGACATCAAACATACTCAAACCAAAACAGTAGCAGTCACAACAACCAAGGTTTGGTAATGGGGAGGGGACATCAAACATAACCAAACCAAAACAGTAGGAGTCACAACAACCAAGGTTGAGTAATGGGGAGGGGACATCAAACATAACTAAACCAAAACAGTAGGAGTCACAACAACCAAGGTTGGGTAATGGGGAGGGGACATCAAACATACTCAAACCAAAACAGTAGGAGTCACAACAACCAAGGTTGGGTAATGGGGAGGGGACATCAAACATACTCAAACCAAAACAGTAGGAGTCACAACAACCAAGGTTGGGTAATGGGGAGGGGACATCAAACATACTCAAACCAAAACAGTAGGAGTCACAACAACCAAGGTTGGGTAATGGGGAGGGGACATCAAACATAACTAAACCAAAACAGTAGGAGTCACAACAACCAAGGTTGGGTAATGGGGAGGGGACATCAAACATAACCAAACCAAAACAGTAGGAGTCACAACAACCAAGGTTGGGGAATGGGGAGGGGACATCAAACATAACCAAACCAAAACAGTAGGAGTCACAACAACCAAGGTTGGGTAATGGGGAGGGGACATCAAACATAACCAAACCAAAACAGTAGGAGTCACAAAAACCAAGGTTGGGTAATGGGGAGGGGACATCAAACATACTCAAACCAAAACAGTAGGAGTCACAACAACCAAGGTTGGGTAATGGGGAGGGGACATCAAACATAACTTAACCAAAACAGTAGGAGTCACATCAACCAAGGTTGGGTAATGGAGAGGGGACATCAAACATACACAAACAAAAACAGTAGGAGTCACAACAACCAAGGTTGGGTAATGGAGAGGGGACATCAAACATACTCAAACCAAAACAGTAGGAGTCACAACAACCAAGGTTGGGTAATGGGGAGGGACATCAAACATAACTTAACCAAAACAGTAGGAGTCACATCAACCAAAGTTGGGTAATGGGGAGGGGACATCAAACATATCTAAACCAAAACAGTGGGAGTCACAACAACCAAGGTTTGGTAATGGGGAGGGGACATCAAACATACTCAAACCAAAACAGTAGGAGTCACAACAACCAAGGTTGGGTAATGGGGAGGGACATCAAACATAACTTAACCAAAACAGTAGGAGTCACAACAACCAAGGTTGGGTAATGGGGAGGGGACATCAAACATAACTTAACCAAAACAGTAGGAGTCACATCAACCAAGGTTGGGTAATGGAGAGGGGACATCAAACATACTCAAACCAAAACAGTAGGAGTCACAACAACCAAGGTTGGGTAATGGGGAGGGGACATCAAACATACCCAAACAAAAACAGTAGGAGTCACAACAACCAAGGTTGGGTAATGGGGAGGGGACATCAAACATACCCAAACAAAAACAGTAGGAGTCACAACAACCAAGGTTGGGTAATGGGGAGGGGACATCAAACATACCCAAACAAAAACAGTAGGAGTCACAACAACCAAGGTTGGGTAATGGGGAGGGGACATCAAACATAACTAAACCAAAACAGTAGGAGTCACAACAACCAAGGTTGGGTAATGGGGAGGGGACATCAAACATAACTAAACCAAAACAGTAGGAGTCACAACAACCAAGGTTGGGTAATGGGGAGGGGACATCAAACATAACTAAACCAAAACAGTAGGAGTCACAACAACCAAGGTCGGGTAATGGGGAGGGGACATCAAAACTAAACCAAACCAAAACAGTAGGAGTCACAACAACCAAGGTTGGGTAATGGGGAGGGGACATCAAACATAACCAAACCAAAACAGTAGGAGTCACAACAACCAAGGTTGGGTAATGGGGAGGGGACATCAAACATAACCAAACCAAAACAGTAGGAGTCACAACAACCAAGGTTGGGTAATGGGGAGGGGACATCAAACATACTCAAACCAAAACAGTAGGAGTCACAACAACCAAGGTTGGGTAATGGGGAGGGGACATCAAACATAACTTAACCAAAACAGTAGGAGTCACATCAACCAAGGTTGGGTAATGGAGAGGGGACATCAAACATACTCAAACCAAAACAGTAGGAGTCACAACAACCAAGGTTGGGTAATGGGGAGGGGACATCAAACATACTCAAACCAAAACAGTAGGAGTCACAACAACCAAGGTTGGGTAATGGGGAGGGGACATCAAACATAACCAAACCAAAACAGTAGGAGTCACAACAACCAAGGTTTGGTAATGGGGAGGGGACATCAAACATACTCAGACCAAAACAGTAGGAGTCACATCAACCAAGGTTGAGTAATGGGGACGGGACATCAAACATAACCAAACCAAAACAGTAGGAGTCACAACAACCAAGGTTGGGTAATGGGGAGGGGACATCAAACATAACCAAACCAAAACAGTAGGAGTCACAACAACCAAGGTTGGGTAATGGGGAGGGACATCAAACATAACTAAACCAAAACAGTAGGAGTCACATCAACCAAGGTTGAGTAATGGAGAGGGGACATCAAACATACTCAAACCAAAACAGTGGGAGTCACAACAACCAAGGTTGGGTAATGGGGAGGGGACATCAAACATAACTTAACCAAAACAGTAGGAGTCACAAAAACCAAGGTTGGGTAATGGGGAGGGGACATCAAACATACTCAAACCAAAACAGTAGGAGTCACAACAACCAAGGTTGGGTAATGGGGAGGGGACATCAAACATAACTTAACCAAAACAGTAGGAGTCACATCAACCAAGGTTGGGTAATGGAGAGGGGACATCAAACATACCCAAACAAAAACAGTAGGAGTCACAACAACCAAGGTTGGGTAATGGAGAGGGGACATCAAACATACTCAAACCAAAACAGTAGGAGTCACAACAACCAAGGTTGGGTAATGGGGAGGGGACATCAAACATACTCAGACCAAAACAGTAGGAGTCACATCAACCAAGGTTGAGTAATGGGGAGAGGACATCAAACATAACCAAACCAAAACAGTAGGAGTCACAACAACCAAGGTTGGGTAATGGGGAGGGGACATCAAAAACATAACCAAACCAAAACAGTAGGAGTCACGACAACCAAGGTTGGGTAATGGGGAGGGGACATCAAACATAACCAAACCAAAACAGTAGGAGTCACAACAACCAAGGTTGGGTAATGGGGAGGGGACATCAAACATACTCAAATCAAAACAGTAGGAGTCACAACAACCAAGGTTGAGTAATGGGGACGGGACATCAAACATAACCAAACCAAAACAGTAGGAGTCACATCAACCAAGGTTGAGTAATGGGGAGCGGACATCAAACATACTCAAACCAAAACAGTAGGAGTCACAACAACCAAGGTTGGGTAATGGGGAGGGACATCAAACATAACTTAACCAAAACAGTAGGAGTCACAACAACCAAGGTTGGGTAATGGGGAGGGGACATCAAACATATCTAAACCAAAACAGTGGGAGTCACAACAACCAAGGTTGGGTAATGGGGAGGGGACATCAAACATACTCAAACCAAAACAGTAGGAGTCACAACAACCAAGGTTGGGTAATGGGGAGGGACATCAAACATAACTTAACCAAAACAGTAGGAGTCACAACAACCAAGGTTGGGTAATGGGGAGGGGACATCAAACATACTCAAACCAAAACAGTAGGAGTCACAACAACCAAGGTTGGGTAATGGGGAGGGGACATCAAACATAACTTAACCAAAACAGTTGGAGTCACATCAACCAAGGTTGGGTAATGGAGAGGGGACATCAAACATACTCAAACCAAAACAGTAGGAGTCACAACAACCAAGGTTGGGTAATGGGGAGGGGACATCAAACATACCCAAACAAAAACAGTAGGAGTCACAACAACCAAGGTTGGGTAATGGAGAGGGGACATCAAACATACTCAAACCAAAACAGTAGGAGTCACAACAACCAAGGTTGGGTAATGGGTAGGGGACATCAAACATAACCAAACCAAAACAGTAGGAGTCACAACAACCAAGGTTTGGTAATGGGGAGGGGACATCAAACATACTCAGACCAAAACAGTAGGAGTCACATCAACCAAGGTTGAGTAATGGGGACGGGACATCAAACATAACCAAACCAAAACAGTAGGAGTCACAACAACCAAGGTTGAGTAATGGGGAGGGGACATCAAACATACTCAAACCAAAACAGTAGGAGTCACATCAACCAAGGTTGGGTAATGGGGACGGGACATCATACATAACCAAACCAAAACAGTAGGAGTCACATCAACCAAGGTTGAGTAATGGGGAGAGGACATCAAACATACTCAAACCAAAACAGTAGGAGTCACAACAACCAAGGTTGGGTAATGGGGAGGGGACATCAAACATACTCAAACCAAAACAGTAGGAGTCACAACAACCAAGGTTGGGTAATGGGGAGGGGACATCAAACATACTCAAACCAAAACAGTAGGAGTCACATCAACCAAGGTTGAGTAATGGGGAGGGGACATCAAACATACTCAAACCAAAACAGTAGGAGTCACAACAACCAAGGTTGGGTAATGGGGAGGGGACATCAAACATAACTAAACCAAAACAGTAGCAGTCACATCAACCAAGGTTGGGTAATGGGGAGGGGACATCAAACATACTCAAACCAAAACAGTAGGAGTCACAACAACCAAGGTTGGGTAATGGGGAGGGGACATCAAACATACTCAAACCAAAACAGTAGGAGTCACAACAACCAAGGTTGGGTAATGGGGAGGGGACATCAAACATACTCAAACCAAAACAGTAGGAGTCACAACAACCAAGGTTGGGTAATGGGGAGGGGACATCAAACATAACTAAACCAAAACAGTAGCAGTCACATCAACCAAGGTTGGGTAATGGGGAGGGGACATCAAACA
This sequence comes from Pecten maximus, assembly GCF_902652985.1. NCBI lineage: Eukaryota > Metazoa > Mollusca > Bivalvia > Pectinida > Pectinidae > Pecten > Pecten maximus. The sequence continues at coordinate 9,579,859 of NC_047026.1, forward strand.
TACTCAAACCAAAACAGTAGGAGTCACAACAACCAAGGTTGGGTAATGGGGAGGGGACATCAAACATAACTAAACCAAAACAGTAGGAGTCACAACAACCAAGGCTGGGTAATGGGGAGGGGACATCAAACATAACTAAACCAAAACAGTAGGAGTCACATCAACCAAGGTTGGGTAATGGGGAGGGGACATCAAACATACTCAAACCAAAACAGTAGGAGTCACATCAACCAAGGTTGGGTAATGGGGAGGGGACATCAAACATAACTAAACCAAAACAGTAGCAGTCACATCAACCAAGGTTGGGTAATGGGGAGGGGACATCAAACATACTCAAACCAAAACAGTAGGAGTCACATCAACCAAGGTTGGGTAATGGGGAGGGGACATCAAACATACTCAAACCAAAACAGTAGGAGTCACAACAACCAAGGTTTGGGTAATGGGGAGGGGACATCAAACATACTCAAACCAAAACAGTAGGAGTCACAACAACCAAGGTTGGGTAATGGGGAGGGGACATCAAACATACTCAAACCAAAACAGTAGGAGTCACAACAACCAAGGTTGGGTAATGGGGAGGGGACATCAAACATACTCAAACCAAAACAGTAGGAGTCACAACAACCAAGGTTGGGTAATGGGGAGGGGACATCAAACATACTCAAACCAAAACAGTAGGAGTCACAACAACCAAGGTTGGGTAATGGGGAGGGGGCATCAAACATACTCAAACCAAAACAGTAGGAGACACAACAACCAAGGTTGGGTAATGGGAAGGGGACATCAAACATAACGAAACCAAAACAGTAGGAGTCACAACAACCAAGGTTGGGTAATGGGGAGGGGACATCAAACATAACTAAACCAAAACAGTAGGAGTCACAACAACCAAGGTTGGGTAATGGGGAGGGGACATCAAACATAACTAAACCAAAACAGTAGGAGTCACAACAACCAAGGTTGGGTAATGGGGAGGGGACATCAAACATAACTAAACCAAAACAGTAGGAGTCACAACAACCAAGGTTGGGTAATGGGGAGGGGACATCAAACATACTCAAACCAAAACAGTAGGAGTCACAACAACCAAGGTTGGGTAATGGGGAGGGGACATCAAACATAACTAAACCAAAACAGTAGGAGACACAACAACCAAGGTTGGGTAATGGGGAGGGGACATCAAACATAACTAAACCAAAACAGTAGGAGTCACATCAACCAAGGTTGGGTAATGGGGAGGGGACATCAAACATACTCAAACCAAAACAGTAGGAGTCACAACAACCAAGGTTGGGTAATGGGGAGGGGACATCAAACATACTCAAACCAAAACAGTAGGAGTCACAACAACCAAGGTTGGGTAATGGGGAGGGGACATCAAACATAACTAAACCAAAACAGTAGGAGTCACAACAACCAAGGTTGGGTAATGGGGAGGGGACATCAAACATACTCAAACCAAAACAGTAGGAGTCACAACAACCAAGGTTGGGTAATGGGGAGGGGACATCAAACATGACTAAAAAAAGTATAATCACAATTTAAATGGATTAGATTTAAGATTGTGGTTGCTGAAATATCAATAAAGCTTCCTGAAAACACAGACACCTACTGACCAAGTTGTTTTGACAAGATACTGTCTACAGACAAATTGTCCTTATGACAATATCAGACTTAGACCCTCAGAATTATTCTTAACGAAATTTATTCTATGCCTTAGACCCTCAGAATTGAATTCTTAATGACCCAATTCCTAGGCTTTGAAATGGGTGTCTGGTGTCTTAGACCGGCAGAATTATTCTCAATGACCTTTATCCTATGGCCTGAAGTGGGTATCTGGTGTCTCAGACCCTCAGAATTATTCTTAATGAATTAGACCCTCAGAATTATACTTAATGAATTAGACCCTCAGAATTAAACTTCATGAATTAGACCCTCAGAATTAAACTTCATGAATTAGACCCTCAGAATTATTCTTAATGAATTAGACCCTTAGAATTATTCTTTATGAATTAAACCCTCAGAATTTTACTTAATGAATTAGACCCTTAGAATTATTCTTAATGAATTAGACCCTTAGAATTATTCTTTATGAATTAGACCCTCAGAATTATTCTCAATGACCTTCATCCTATGGCCTGAAGTGGGTATCTGGTGTCTCAGACCTCAGAAATATTCTTAATGAATCAGACCCTTAGAATTATACTTAATGAATCAGACCCTTAGAATTATACTTAATGAATTAGACCCTCGTAATTATTCTTAATGAATCAGACCCTCGTAATTATTCTTAATGAATCAGACCCTTAGAATTATACTTAATGAATCAGACCCTTAGAATTATACTTAATGGATTAGACCCTCATAATTATTCTTAATGATTTGGTTTGGTTTGGTTAATTTTGTTTAACGTCCTATTAACAGTTAAGGTCATTTAAGAACGGCCTCCCGTGCGTGCGACATGGCTGCATGTGGCGAGTGTGTATGTGTGTTTTCGGAGGCTGCGGTATGTTTGTGTTATGTCTCCTTGTGATAGGCCGCAACTTTTGCCGATTTATAGTGCTACCTCACTGAAGCATACTGCCAAAGACATCCAGCAGCACACACCACCCGGTCACATTATAATGACAACGGGCGAACCAGTCGTCCCACTCCTAATATGCTGAGCGCTAAGCAGGAGCAGCAACTACCATTTTTAAAGACTCTGGTATGTCTCGGCTATGGGACAGAACCCAAAGCCTTCCTCACAGCAGCGAACCCTCAACTAAAGGCCTAAAGTGAGGCATTGTCAAGGGAGACATTAGGAAGAAGAAAGTTGTTAAGAAAGAAGAGAAAAGATACGATCCCAAATTTACTCGCCTCTTACGATCATGCAATGGGGGCAGCAGGTACAATTCTTACGCCCTACCTGCAGTGCAGTATTCTTAATGAATTAGACCGTCAGAATTATACTTAATGAATTAGACCCTCAGAATTATACTTAATGAATTAGACCCTCAGAATTATACTTAATGAATTAGACCCTCAGAATTACACTTAATGAATTAGACCGTCAGAATTACACTTAATGAATTAGACCCTCAGAATTATACTTAATGAATTAGACCCTCAGAATTATACTTAATGAATTAGACCCTCAGAATTATACTTAATGAATTAGACCCTCAGAATTATACTTAATGAATTAGACCCTCAGAATTATGCGCAATGAATTAGACTCTCAGAAATATTCTTAATGAATCAGACCCTCAGAATTATTCTTAATGAATCAGACCCTCAGAATTATACTTAATGAATTAGACCCTCAGAATTATGCGCAATGAATTAGACTCTCAGAAATATTCTTAATGAATCAGACCCTCAGAATTATTCTTAATGAATCAGACCCTCATAATTATTCTTGTATGACATATATCCTATGGCCTGAAGTGGGTGTCTGGTGTCTCAGACCCTCAGAATTATACTTGTATGACATATATCCTATGGCCTGAAGTGGGTATCTGGTGTCTCAGACCCTCAGAATTATACTTGTATGACATTTATCATAAAATGGCCGGTCGGGTGTCTTGTTTTTTTAATACTGATATACCTTTATATCCAGTGGGTTTCCTTCCCACAGTTTGTGCAGTTCATTCAGCTGAAATGTTCTGTTTATACCGTTATTAGCTTTTTTTTTACCGTTAAGACCATGTACCTATTTAATCCTAGAACATCACCTTCAGTAGACCAGATCAGAGAGGATGAGAAATGAATGTGGAAACCTAGAAACCTCGGGGTGAATTGGTTAAACACCAAACACATACATCACAGGGGCTGCCTATAACGGTCAGTAAATCACAGCCTTCAGGTCCAAATCTTACCACTGGGCACAGGTTAATACCCATTAGGGGTCCACCAAAAGATGATGCGTTACTACCGACTTAGGACAATGGTGAGGGCCATGGCCATTCTGTAATTACAGCCTATTTGGTCAGTATGATTGGAAGTGTAAGGAGATTTTTATTCATACCATTTATTTATTTGTCACTCCAAATTTGATGACTATGACAGTGAAGTGGCGTTGTTTTGCTGAGAAAGAGTGATAGACATTACAATTTGGCGAGAGACGAGATTCCTAAATCTCAGCCATCAATACATGACTGTATTATGACTGATGTGACAGGGGGAGTTATATGCCTATTGATTCTTCTACAGTATCCTCAACAACACCACAGATGATTATTACACACAATATTTTCATTAATTCCCTCCTATTTGTAGCCGAATCAGGGAGTTGGATTAAGGTCTTGTTGTGGGTAATTCCTCGGAAACTTTTCAGACACCAATATATTGTACCACAGCAAACACACAAAGAACTGGATACATTGAAGCTTTAAAGAATGATGGTCGTTCCATCGTTAGTTGATTCTGAGTTATTAAAACGGTAACATATCATCTGATTACTAGTATATATACTTTTGTATTGATAAATCACTAACACAGCTAAGTTTTATATCACAGAGCTAAGTATCATATCACACAGCTAAGTTTTATATCACACAGCTAAGTATTAAATCACACAGCTAAGTATTATATCACACAGCTAATTAAGTCTTATATACCATGAATTTTTTGTGTTTTTTTCTTGTTTTTTCTTTGTATAACCTGGAGTATCCTATTTGCCTTTATTTGTTGACTGTTTACGGCTATCAGAAGGGATCTCTCTTTAGGGGACCTTCATTTCCTATCCTAACTTCCATAATGGATTATGTTTGTTTATGGCTCCTGCTGAGTCCTACTCCAATATTTAGTTACGATGTTAAAAAGTACAAAAAAATACAAGCTACATTGTTAGCTATACAGTATATATATATTTGATTCTATCAAACCCAAGTAATTATAGTGTTGTGTAAATATCACAGGATGGTAACAATAATCTTATCATGGCGTCAAAACAACCAGGGAACCGAAACAACTAGGGACAGTCCTTTTAGGGAATGGAATGACTTTATAGAGTCAGACAGACCTGTTAGAGAACAGGATGACTAAGGGGACCACTGGCAGATTTAAGCCCCCCCCCCCCCCCCCCCCCCCCCCCCCCCCCCCGTTCAAAATGTCAAAGTAAGGGTATCTTAAAAAACGAATTCAGCTCTCATATACTTGTTTTTTATAAAACACACCGGGTATGAATCTATCGTGAAATACACAAGAATGCAGGATTTTGCATTTACCTGCAAAAATTTTACCCCGAGGAAATAACCCCAGACCCCCCCCCCCCCCCCCTCATAATTTGGCAAACCACCCCCCTAACTGAAAATCCTGCATCCGCCCCTGGGGACAGAACTACTAGGGACGGACCTGTTGGGGAACGGAACGACTATACAGAGTCAGAACTACTAGGGACGGACCTGTTGGGGAACGGAACGACTATATAGAGTCAGAACTACTAGGGACGGACCTGTTGGGGAACAGAACGACTATATAGAGTCAGAACTACTAGGGACGGACCTGTTGGGGAACGGAACGACTATACAGAGTCAGAACTACTAGGGACGGACCTGTTGGGGAACGGAACGACTATACAGAGTCAGAACTACTAGGGACGGACCTGTTGGGGAACGGAACGACTATATAGAGTCAGAACTACTAGGGACGGACCTGTTGGGGAACAGAACGACTATATAGAGTCAGAACTACTAGGGACGGACCTGTTGGGGAACGGAACGACTATACAGAGTCAGAACTACTAGGGACGGACCTGTTGGGGACAGAACGACTATACAGAGTCAGAACTACTAGGGACGGACCTGTTGGGGAAAGGAACGACTATACAGAGTCAGAACTACTAGGGACGGACCTGTTGGGGAACGGAACGACTATACAGAGTCAGAACTACTAGGGACGGACCTGTTGGGGAACGGAACGACTATACAGAGTCAGAACTACTAGGGACGGACCTGTTGGGGAACGGAACGACTATACTAGAGTCAGAACTACTAGGGACGGACCTGTTGGGGAACAGAACGACTATATAGAGTCAGAACTACTAGGGACGGACCTGTTAGGGAACGGAACGACTATACAGAGTCAGAACTACTAGGGACGGACCTGTTGGGGGAGGGGTACGACTATATAGAGTCAGAACTACTAGGGACGGACCTGTTGGGGAACGGAACGACTATACAGAGTCAGAACTACTAGGGACGGACCTGTTGGGGAACGGAACGACTATACAGAGTCAGAACTACTAGGGACGGACCTGTTGGGGTACAGAACGACTATACAGAGTCAGAACTACTAGGGACGGACCTGTTGGGGAACGGAACGACTATACAGAGTCAGAACTACTAGGGACGGACCTGTTGGGGAACGGAACGACTATATAGAGTCAGAACTACTAGGGACGGACCTGTTGGGGAACAGAACGACTATATAGAGTCAGAACTACTAGGGACGGACCTGTTGGGGAACGGAACGACTATACAGAGTCAGAACTACTAGGGACGGACCTGTTGGGGAACGGAACGACTATATAGAGTCAGAACTACTAGGGACGGACCTGTTGGGGAACGGAACGACTATACAGAGTCAGAACTACTAGGGACGGACCTGTTAGGGAACGGAACGACTATACAGAGTCAGAACTACTAGGGACGGACCTGTTGGGGAACAGAACGACTATACAGAGTCAGAACTACTAGGGACGGACCTGTTGGGGAACGGAACGACTATACAGAGTCAGAACTACTAGGGACGGACCTGTTGGGGAAGGAACGACTATACAGAGTCAGAACTACTAGGGACGGACCTGTTGGGGAACGGAACGACTATACAGAGTCAGAACTACTAGGGACGGACCTGTTGGGGACGGAACGACTATACAGAGTCAGAACTACTAGGGACGGACCTGTTGGGAACTGGAACGACTATACAGAGTCAGAACTACTAGGGACGGACCTGTTGGGGAAAGGAACGACTATACAGAGTCAGAACAACTAGGGATGGACCTGTTGGGGAAAGGAACGACTATACAGAGTCCGAACTACTAGGGACGGACCTGTTGGGGAACGGAACAACTATACAGAGTCAGAACTACTAGGGACGGACCTGTTGGGGAAAGGAACGACTATATAGAGTCCGAACTACTAGGGATGGACCTGTTGGGTAACGGAACGACTATACAGATCGAGTCAGAACTACTAGGGACGGACCTTTCAGGAAACGGAATGACTAGAGACGAACCCATTAGGAAACAGATCCACTATCTAGGAGGCAAGAACGACTAGGTAAAGGATATGTAAGGAACTTAATGGAACGACTAGGCCAGTAGAGGAACCGGAACGATCATGAATGGCAGGAATGACACGACTAGGCCAGTAGGGGGGCCGGAACGATCATGATTGGCAGGAATGACACGACTAGGCCAGTAGGGGGGCCAGAACGATCATGATTGGCAGGAATGACACGACTAGGCCAGTAGGGGGGGCCAGAACGATCATGATTGGCATGAATGACACGACTAGGCCAGTAGGGGGGCCAGAACGATCATGATTGGCAGGAATGACACGACTAGGCCAGTAGGGGGGCCGGAACGATCATGAATGGCAGGAATGACACGACTAGGCCAGTAGGGGGGCCAGAACGATCATGATTGGCAGGAATGACATGACTAGGCCAGTAGGGGGGCCAGAACGATCATGATTGGCAGGAATGACACGACTAGGCCAGTAGGGGGGCCGGAACGATCATGAATGGCAGGAATGAAACGACTAGGCCAGTAGGGGGGCCGGAACGATCATGATTGGCAGGAATGACACGACTAGGCCAGTAGGGGGCCAGAACGATCATGATTGGCAGGAATGACACGACTAGGCCAGTAGGGGGGCCGGAACGATCATGATTGGCAGGAATGACACGACTAGGCCAGTAGGGGGGCCGGAACGATCATGAATGGCAGGAATGACACGACTAGGCCAGTAGGGGGCCGGAACGATCATGAATGGCAGGAATGACACGACTAGGCCAGTAGGGGGGCCGGAACGATCATGAATGGCAGGAATGACACGACTAGGCCAGTAGGGGGGCCGGAACGATCATGAATGGCAGGAATGACACGACTAGGCCAGTAGGGGGGCCGGAACGATCATGAATGGCAGGAATGACACGACTAGGCCAGTAGGGGGCCGGAACGATCATGAATGGCAGGAATGACAAACTGATTCGATTTCATCAGGATGTCAACACTAACATTTAGTCAAATTCATAATTCTCAAATCTTACACACAATGTGTACATAATTCAAATTTTACATAAAACGTGTACTCAATTACATAATTCAAATTTTACATAAAACGTGTACTCAATTACATAATTCAAATTTTATGTACATACAATGTGTACTCAATTACATAATTCAAATTTTATGTACATACAATGTGTACTCAATTACATAATTCAAATTTTGTGTACTAAATATACATAATTCAAATCTGCTGTACAATCAGAGACATACATTGTATATAGCAGAGACATATGTCTCTGGTACAATGTGTACTAAATAATGTGTACTTAATATACATTCTTGACTTGAATTATTAACATTGTTTAATTCTTAATGCATATTTTTCCTGTTGAGATACAGTAGGTACATGTACACTGTAGCTACTATCCCACAGTCCAGTGAACATGCCACTGCTAAAGTTTGTTAATATTGTGCGTAGCCATATAGGTGTTTAATTAACACGCCGCGATCGTTTTGTTTTTTATTTTTTATTCTGTGAACGATCATATTTGGTTCAAACAGGAAAAGCATTGTTAACATAACCATCATGCAGTATTTCATCAATATTAACTAAAATCAAATTAATTAAACATCCATAGCCAACAGACAACGCTTTCGAACACACCTACCCCTACTCATAGTGGTCAGAAGCGCCGCGCCGCTGTCATCCGCTGTCATCAGCTGGCCCGTGTCATCCATATGCATATTGTGAGCGCATGCTCATAGTAATCGAGGTACGGAAGCCCAGAGATGTAGAGAGTATTTATAACTTGTTGACTTGTGGATTTCAGAAAGGTCTTTATAGCTACATACGTAAATATACTTAAAAGGTAATTATTGTCGGGTGATATGCATGTTTTTAAAAGAATAAAAATGTTAAAATTCAGAGGCGGACCCAGGGTTTGATGTTAGGGGACCGGGACGGAGACATAGAAATATGGCCAGGGGTATGATCGGCCCCCAGACACACTCCATAGAAAATATGGCCAGGGGTCTGATCGGCCCCCAGACACACTCCATAGAAAATATGGCCAGGGGTCTGATCGGCCCCCAGACATACTCCATAGAAAATATGGCCAGGGGTCTGATCGGCCCCCAGACATACTCCATAGAAAATATGGCCAGGGGTCTGATCAGCCCCCAGACACACTCGAAGAAATGGGTCAAAATCCTGTATTCTGAGACTGTAAAGACCACTTTTACAAAAAAAATGAAATAAAAAAAAGAAAAATTTAAACCCCAATAGAGCAGAAAAAATATGGCTATGTGCGTGGGCTGTCCACAGAGGCTCTTGTAGAAATTGTGCGCAATCCTTCATCCTGAGATATTGTCACTTTAGAATGTACACATAATTATGCGTGGCGTCAAATTTACGTGTATATGGGTGCAAGGTCCATAGCCGTTGTGCTGCACTCACCTGGGCAGCCCAGGTAAGGTTTTTCACGTGCACGGGTATAGGGTCATGCAGGGTCAAAGTGACACACTCAACCAATCCTTGCGCTCACCTCTCATACGTCACAATAACAACTATATACACAGGTACATAGGAAATTATTAACAGTGTCCTAGGCTCGGTTATAACCGGAACAAGGACGTTAAGCCCCATCAATCAATCAAACATTATTGACACAGGGACTTGTACATACACCTTATAATTACATGTGTTGGCCAAACTAATGATAGTTTGACCACCGTGACATTCTCCCCTGCAAAGGGAAATGACTCCTGGCATTTAAACCAATATCAACAATAATAGTTGAATCTACTAATACTATAAAAGAATGAACAGCTAATTATCTAATATCCAAGTGATTAGGACAATCCCTACCTACAAGGCATAAAAGATCACTGCTCATATAACACTATAGAAAGAAAAATCTAAAATTAAAATCAGTACAAATTGAAATGATCACCTTGGCCAGTGTCCCAAGGTAATATGTATACAACTACTTAGAGGAATTTCAGAATTTCTCCTCTGCAGTGTGGAACAAAAGCTTTCCTAATGTGAATATTAATCTTTTACTTTATAATTGAATGTAAATTACAATTATGCTACAGTTTCTACTTATCTAATGGTAAACCATAAGGTAATACACACATGTAGCTGTAGAGATTAAATATAAATTTCACAATTCGAAGTAAACTTTGTCCACCACGACATTTTCCCACTGCTCTGAGTATCGAGACGTAGACCTCAGCTCCAGAATTGGACGGTACCAAGGTTCCCATGAGCCATTCTCCATACAAGTCAGAAGATTTACAGACTCGCCTGGGCCTTACAGCTGGTATCGAGTCTTGTATCTGACCATCACTGCCTGCAGTGTTGGAATTTCGACAAACACCCTCTTACCCTGTTTAGGAGAATCCCCTGAACTAACAGAATGTGGTTGCAGGAATAACATATCTGTGTATTTGACTCCCATCCTCATCTGAGCTATCAGAGTCAGTAGTTGAGGAGGAACTCTCAACTAAGTCTATTCCAGCATTCTGATGATTTCGGGTTGTCTCCCTTGGTTCCTATGTACAGTTTTTATAGGTCCCTTTCCCGACTCTTTCCGAATCTTGTATACGGGCATATCAACATTTGGCACACTAAGGATAATGTAGGGATCCTTAGCCCATTTGTCTGCCAACTTTTGCTTGCCACATCAACTTGTTTCTCATCAGAACCCGGTCTCCTACTGCTAAGGTAGCTTCTCTACCCCCCACCCCCACCCCCGCCCCATCATAATTCTGACGACTCCCTACACTCTCAGAACTGGTATCGATGCCAATAAATGCATCTACACCAAGTCTAGGGTGCCAACCAAACATTAGGTAATGAGGAGAATACCCCGTGGTCTCATGTTTTGTTGCATTGTATGCATGAACGAGAGGAGCCACATAGGATTTCCAACTGGATTTTTGTTCTTCCTCCATAGTACCTAACATTTTTAACAGGGTTTGGTTGAACCGTTCGACCATGCCATTGCCCATAGGATGGTTAGGGGTAGTTCTAGTTTTCTCCACTCCAGCTATCTTGCAAAGTTCTTTGATAACTTTGCTTTCAAAATTCCTGCCCTGGTCACTGTGAATTCGGGCAGGAAAGCTGTAGTGGACGATAATTTGTTCGTACAACACCCTGGCGGTGGTACTCGCTAATTGGTTCCTGGTTGGAATTGCCTGGGACTAGCGAGTGAAATGGTCAGTGATAACCAGCACGTTTTCGTAGCCCCCCCCCCCCCCCCCCCCCCCCCCCCCCCCCCCTTGACCTTTCCAAGGTCAAATAGTCAATGCAGAGTAGCTCCATTGGACGGGAACTTTGGCTATTGACCAACTCGGAACTTGGGACAGTAGGGGTTTTTCTACGAGCACACCTACCACAGCTTTCAACCCAACTATTCACCTCAGCATCAAGGCCTGGCCAGAAAAACCTTCGCCTTGCCAACCAGTTTGTACGGTCACGTCCCTGATGACCGACATCTTCATGCACTCCCCTGTGGACTTTCTCTCTATATGCTTTTGGAATGACTAACTGCTTGACAGGGTCAACATCTACTGTGGTGTGTCTATACAAAACAACATTAACTAGCCTCAACAGGCGCCACTTCCGCATATATTGACACACCTCCTCGGGTTCGTGTTTCAATATCTTTTTATCAAGTCGAACCCCCTCCCTGACAAACTCTATCACCCTCCTAAGATGTTTATCTAAGGACTGTTGTTTTTCCCAATCCACACCAGAGAGTTTTACATTCCCTATATCTAGGGTGTTGTTCTCCGGTCCTAGGGATGATGTATTTGAGAGTACCACAGTTTCTGCTAAAGGCAACTCCTCCCTAGTGGACAAAGAAGCACAGGTAACTGCTCTCACTACATATGGGAAAACTTCCTCTTGCCGATACGGTCGTCTTGACAACCCGTCAGCATCCCCATTGTGACGGCTCGCTCTATAAACTAATTTAAAGTTATAGTTTGAGAGTGAGACTAACCACCTATGACTCGCTGCGTCAAGCTTCGCTGTGGTCGTCACATAGGTTAGAGGGTTGTTATCTGTACGTACCTCAAAAGTGTTGCCATACAGGTAATCATGGAACTTGTCAGTGAGTACCCATTTGGGACAAAGAAATTCCAACTTTCACTCGGACGTAAACCTCGACTGGCAAATGCAATCACCCTTCCATGCCCCCTTGATTCTGGTACAGCACAGCACCTAAACCTTCTACAGGGGCATCTGTGTTAACAATGAAAGGCTTAGTGAAGTCTACATATGCTAACACTGGTGGAGAAGCGAGAAGACTGACAATGGTATCAAAAGCCTTCTGCTGACTATCCCCCATAGTCAGGGAATCTTTTTCTTTGACCCCTACACATTATTGTTGGTACAGTGTCCAACAAGAAGATCGTTTAAAGGTTTTATGATTTTTGCATAATCCTTAATGAACCTCCTGTAATACCATGTGAAACCTAGAAATGAGTGTAGCGTCTTGACATTGACAGGTTCTGGCCATGTCTTCAACGCTGCAAGTTTATCTGGGTCAGTTTGAATTCCTTCCTCAGAAACAATGTGCCCCAGATAGCACACTAGAGACTTAAAGAATTCACATTTGGAGGGCTTCAGCTTTAAGCCGTGTTTTCCAAGCCGTTCAAACACACCCTCCAGTCTTTTGAGGTGTTCCTCAAAGGTGTCTGAAAATATGAGAATGTCATCCAAGAAAATTAAACATTCCTTAAGATGGCGTTCACCCATACAGGCTTGCATCAATCTTTGAAAAGTTGCTGGCGCATTAGCTAGACCAAATGCCATGCGGTTACATTCAAAGTAACCTAGTGGTCCGACAGAAAAAGCTGTCTTTGCCTTGTCCTCCTCCTTGATTTCGAATTGCCAGTATCCGGACCTCAGGTCCAGTTTACTGAAGTATCTCGATCCAATTAAGGAGTCCAAGGTTTCCTCCACCCTAGGTAGGGTGTAGGCATCCTTAATGGTTTTCCCATTGAGTTTACGCAAATCAATGCAAAATCTCACGGACCCATCTTTTTTTCGAACGAGGACCACATTCGAACAGTAGGGACTGTGAGACTCTTTGATAGCGTCAACCTCCAACATCTCCTTAAGATGCTGTCTCACTTCCTCATACATCCCTGGTGGAATACGACGATATGGTTCGTTAAATGGAACATCGTCCGAGAGTTTTATCTCGTGTTGCACCAAGTCTGTCTTTCCCAGATCCTTTGTGGATGTGGAGAAAATATGCTGCCACTTGCCCAGTATCTGGTATGCTCTCTCCAACTGTTCAGGAGAGAGATTGTCCTTATTTACTGAGACCCCCAGTTTGTCCAACCATTCCCCCTCTACCTGATCCTTAGAGGATTCAGTATCATCTATGTCAGAGGGTTCTGGGGACCACCTGTCCATTACCTAGACATCTGTGAGAGTACACAAAGGTGATATAGGGGAGATAGTAATGGACTCTGTAGACAGATTAAAGATCCGGACTGGTATACGTTTGAGTCTACCAGGTGCGCATTCTAGAGACACTACCCTTGGACATACCACAAGGTTCCCGGATTGCAGTGAGCTGTCCTGTTCTGTCACAGCTGTACTAAAGTTCCCCAGCTTGCGTACCAAGCCATGGACAGTCTTTACCTGGTTTGGTCCTATGGACACTGGGTACGTATTGGCAGATTTCACCACCATGGGATCATTGACACACAAACTGTCAACAACAGACTGCCAAGCATATGGAAAAGTAGAATCAGAGCTAGCCTGTTGTATATCCCTACACATGCGTATAATATTTGTGCCAACAATAACAGGAACTTGTCTGTTATAGTTGGTCATCGGTGTTACCAATATAGGTACATACATCACGCAATCAGACAGAAATGGAATACTGACATCTGCCTCAATATAACCCAAGTATGGTAACTTAGACCACCTGCTCCGAATACCTGAAGATCAAAATCATTGATATCCATCAGAACAGGCCTGGGGCTCAGAGATTTATAACAATTCTCCGAAATACAAGTGATCATAGAGCCACGTTCAATGAGAGCAGAATGTGTCTTCCACCCTATTATGATCTGGTCGATATTTGAACTACCAACCATTCGTTCATACAGGGTACTGTCTGTAGCGGTATTGTTACTTGGTCCATTCCTACTTACACCATCCTCCATTTGCCCTACAACAGGGGAGGTTACTCTTTTGGCTCAGACTTACCTGTTTAGGGCCTCTGGGCACTACCATGTTTTTTGTTTCTGATAAGCATCACTGCGCCCAGCCTTACCTTTATTTTGATATGCCCCAGACTGAGGGAGATGGGTGAAGATGACAAGGAAGGCGGAAAAGAGGATTGACCAAAGGAGGTAGAGAGGTTATACATATGGGGAGATTATGAGGTTCGAGGAAGAGGGGCTATTTTGTATTGGGAGGTTGAAGGGTAAGGGTATACAGTAATTGGAGAAATAAATTCCATCATACCAAAAGGCGGAAACAATTTTTTGTTTGTATCACAGTTATTTTGTTATATATTTAGAACAAACATCACCTTTTCATGTTATTGATAATCTGAGTTCCGAATTTGACAAGCTACACTATAGCGCACGGTTGCTGTTTGCATGACGCACTGCCGCCCTTCTCATGGCGCGTGGTCGCTCCCTGCATGGCGCACTGACTCTCTTTTCTCATGGCGCATGGTCGCTCCATGTATGGCGCACTGCCGCTCTTCTCATGGCGCATTGTCGCTCCCTGCATGGCGCACTGCCGCTATTCTGATGGCGCTTGGTCGCTCCCTGCATGGCGCACTGCCGCTATTCTGATGGCGCATTGTCACTCCCTGTATAGCGCACTGCCGCTCTTCTCATGGCGCGTTGTCGCTTCCTGTATGGCGCACTGCATCTCTTCTCATGGCGCATGGT
The DNA here is from genome assembly GCF_902652985.1 of Pecten maximus. NCBI lineage: Eukaryota > Metazoa > Mollusca > Bivalvia > Pectinida > Pectinidae > Pecten > Pecten maximus. The sequence continues at coordinate 9,595,022 of NC_047026.1, forward strand.
CGCTCCCTGCATGGCGCACTGCCGCTATTCTGATGGCGCTTGGTCGCTCCCTGCATGGCGCACTGCCGCTATTCTGATGGCGCATTGTCACTCCCTGTATAGCGCACTGCCGCTCTTCTCATGGCGCGTTGTCGCTTCCTGTATGGCGCACTGCATCTCTTCTCATGGCGCATGGTCGCTCCCTGCAGGGCGCACTGCCGCTATTCTCATGGCGCATTGTCACTCCCTGCATGGCGCACTGCCGCTCTTCTCATGGCGCGTTGTCGCTGCCTATATGACGCACTGCCGCTTTTTCTCATGGCGCATGGTCGCTCCCTGCATGGCGCACTGCCGTTTTATTTCATGGCCTGTGGTCGCTCACTGCATGGCGCACTTTCGCTTTTCTCATGGTGCTTGGTCGCTCCCTGTACGGCGCACTGCCTCTCTTCTCATGGCGCATAGTCGCTCCCTGTATGGCACACTGCCGCACTTCGCTAATTGATACTTTTTGCGAAAATGAGCTAAACACAAAATTCTAAAGTCCAGATAGGCCTACCCAACATATCGTATTTTCAGAATCATTGGACCATAAATTCTGAATAATATTTCATAGAAAGAATTGGATGTTAACTTTTAATCCGAACGCAAAACTTGAAAACGAAATGCTGAGTCCTAGAAATGTAACCTTGTGATTTCATCAAAAGTGAGGCAGAAACTTAGATTTATTCCTGCCTCACAATCATCTTTTGAAGAAAAAACCCAAAGTACTAAAAGTACTGTAGCGCTAAACCTCTTGTGTAATTTTAACAGTTGACAATGTTTTACAAGTCTTTTTTTCTGTTGGAATTATATCACAAGCAGGATTTCCCTTATTTTTGAGTAAGCCAATATTCAGTTCTCTTATTGTTTCATTACTGCACTTTGACAGATAACATATTTGGACCTGACCAACCTCACATGTCCATTGTATGCATTTTAGTTAGTCAAAAGCCGTTTGAATGTGTTTACACAGTTGTAACGTTGAATATGATTGATGTAAACTTGTTCCAGCAAACTTTGTTGAGCTCCATTACAGGAACGCACCACTCAAATGTATCTAATTTAGATTCTTTTGATTTTGTGAATTAGTTTCAAAGTAAGAAATAAATGTCAGACGGACACTGCAATATTTTGAAGCGTTTAACCAGGGTTTTTGAAGGAAACCAGCCATATTCTGATACAGTTACAGTAAGGAAAGGGTAGATGGTATCTCTTGTCAATAAATGGGCCATAAGTCCACCGATGGCAAAAGTGGCGATCGAACATGGCCGAGTTGTTAAGACATTTCAACTTGTTTCCAAATCTCTCTGAATAGTCAATTTCGCGAAAACTGACAATGAAATTTGGAAGCCCATATCGCATTTAACCAGGTCACCAGAAAAAAAAATCCAACATTTGTTGCACGGAAGTGAAGTGTGAAGATGACGAACCCAAACTAATATAACTGGCATTATAATACATTTTCATCATTACATCAATAACTCATGTCACTGACATAGTGCATGTTAGTTTGTTTTATTGTTTCATATACAACTGGCATTGTAATACAGGTTTCATATATAAACATCAACAGCTGATGTCACTAACATAGTTCATGTTACTTTTTATCTACAAATAATACAATAGGCATAAGTAATACAGGTGTCATTGTTACATCAACAACTCATCAGCTATTGATGTAACGATGAAACCTGTATTATAATGCCAGTTGTTTTAGTTGTAGATGAAACAAAGCAACATGTACTCTGTATGCAACCTGTATTATAATACGTACTGTTGTACAGGTTTGCAAGGTTAAATAACATCTGATGAAGCAGGGCTCAGTCAGACTGATTTAATATTCATATATTTATTAATATAAGTTACTGAATTAAGAAAAAGAGGGGATAAACAGCTTATCTCTCTAAAGCGGTGACAAACCTATGCGTTAAAAAGAAATATCTTTGGTATGCATACTGATGGAAGGGAAGTAACTCCTGGTAAAATAAAAACTTTAACTGGTCTCATTCATAACTAAAGATTATATCGCTCACAATCTTATGTGACACTTAGATTTTAGCTACAATATTTAAAAGAAAGCCAGTCGCTAACCCTAACCCGCTCTAAAGCTTGATTTGGTTTAACCTCAAGGTTTATAAGATCGATTCATTATACAAAATAAAAAAGAAATAACACCCTGGCGGCCCAGAGTTCAGGAAAAGCGCTTCTCTGTATATGTATTTGTCGATTGGTGCAATGTACGGAGGAACACGTACTCGAAGAATTAAAATTTGTCATTCACAATTGTTGACCTTCTAATCAATGATGTTAAGTTGTAATACTTTGACGATCAACATGATGATTTACTGTTTGATATTGTATAATGTTTGTGTCAACTATATATATATATGTGTTGATTTTCGTTAATCCCTAACATTTAATTCTGGTATGTTCTGGTAATTACTAGAACGAACACTTATTTTAAAACATTCACCAGAGATTTGTTTTATATATAAACAAAGACATTGTTCTAGTCTTCTCTCTCGCTAGGTTTTATTATATTTGGAACTCGATTGACCTTTGACCTGAAAATGAAGGTGGTTACACATTGACACAGTCGTAGTACTCATGTCCCCTGTGTGTGATACATATATGTTGTATGTTTCTTCAGATTTTGATTTGTTCTTTTGTGCCCTGGACAAGACCTTATTAGAAACAACACATTTATTTGACCTTCGACCTGCACATTATCTTTAGGTGATGCAAATACACTGTAAGGTTCGTCAACCAGATATCATCAGCGGTCACAATGATCCAATGGCAGAGCATTTTACTTCGTTAGTTGGTGATAGAGTTATACGTCAACTTTAAACTTACATTATGTATCTTTTACAGTTAAAACATTACCGCCCAGCAAAAAATACTTGGGTAATTACATATCTTGTCTATCCTGCTTTGTCAGCACAGTAAGTTTTTTAAAGGTGAACTCAGAAATTCATTAGAAATATTCCCCCAAAACCACCAATGTTGTGACAAAAGAATGGAAACACTCTGCATCAGTTTCAAACAAGTGTACTGATGCAATGCAAAACAAAAATCAAATATCGTAAAGTCACTTATACTTAAAACTCCCTTAATATGTCATTTTGAGCCCTAAAATCACTTTTTCTGAAAAAAGCATTTGTTAACAAGAATACAAGTTATCGCACGGAAACAAACGTATGAATAAATTTAATATTTTCAGTAGCAGATCATGTGAGCTCTGACTTACAAAACTCAAATGCAATCCCAAGCATCCCCTCCTCGCGGGAACAAAGCAATATGTCTCTCCGAAACTTACGGGGGCGACATAATTAATGGTTATCATTTATTCGATTTATTTATATGAATAATTCCATTATTGATATCATTAATTCAAGGAATAAAGTGATATCAATACGAATTGTTGATGTAATTTATTCATTAAATAATATCATCAATTAGAATTCATGATATCGTTAAATCATTTAATGATACCATATATTCGAATTAGTGATATCACAAATTGTAGATTTAATCTAATCAATTAGTCTAACCATTGACAGCGAATAACAAGGAAGGCCTTTGGCAACAGCTCCTTAGAAGTTTCCTGCTACCCCGCGTATTTCTATGTTTCCAGGTGCCAATGAAAGAACTGTTCAATATTATTCAATGAAATTGTATTTTTTTTTTATTTGTGTTGAATAAAACTTCAGTTATACCAATTAAAGATTTTTTCCCAGTCGTCATATAGACATTTCACCTCAACAGTAGAAGCCATATTGAAAAACAAAATGGTGTATGAAATATACTTTGCAGTTATTGCTTTGTGTACTTTAACTTCACACATATAGATACATTAATTAAAAATAAAAACTCATATCTCCCTCCATGGACCCACATTTCGCGATATCTAGAAAGCTGCTTTAACAAACTACTTGGAATTTACGAAAGGGTAAAAAAAAGAAATGTACCATGAACGAAAACTGCGTTGTAACATTCTCTCTTGGAGGTTACAACACAACAATTTCTCGTAATTTTACAACACCAGTCGTGTTGTTATCCTTAAACGGAACTCGGAACTGGTTCCCAGTTCAGTTTTACTTAAACGGAGTTGGAACTGGTTCCTAGTTTCGTTTTTCTTCAACGGAACTGAAAACTAGGACCAAGTCCCTTAAAATTCATACGTGAATGATAAATGACTTTGCATCCATTTGACACATGTAGTTTTTCTTCTTCAGATTCGGGTATCATATTGAGATAAAGTACATAGAAAAAATTTCTTAAACGGAACTCGGAACTGGTTCCTAGTTCCGTTTTACTTAAACGGAACTCGGAACTGGTTCCTAGTTTCGTTTTTCTTCAACGGAACTGAAAACTAGGACAAAGTCCCTTAAAATTCATACGTGACCCATAAATGACTTTGCACCCATTTGACACATGTAGTTTTTCTTCTTCAGATTCGGGTCTCATATTGAGATTAAGTACATAGAATATTTTGTTAAACGGAACTCGGAACTGGCTAATACATAGTATTTCAGTTTTTCTTAAACGGAACTCGGAACTGGGACCAACACTCGTAAAGCTAATACATTGCAGTTCCGTTTTTCTTAAACGGAACTCGGAACTGGGACCAAAACCAATAAAGCTAATACATAGTATTTCAGTTTTTCTTAAACGGAACTCGGAACTGGGACCTGAATCAATAAAGCTAATACATAATATTTCAGTTTTTCTTAAAGGAACTCGGAACTGGGACCTTAATCAATAAAGCTAATTCATAGTATTTCAGTTTTTCTTAAACGGAACTCGGAACTGGGACCTTAATCAATAAAGCTAATACATAGAATTTCAGTTTTTCTTAACGGAACTCGGACTTTGCACCCATTTGACACATGTAGTTTTTCTTCTTCAGATTCGGGTCTCATATTGAGATAAAGTACATAGAATATTTTGTTAAACGGAACTCGGAACTGGCTAATACATAGTATTTCAGTTTTTCTTAAACGGAACTCGGAACTGGGACCAAAACTCGTAAAGCTAATACATTGCAGTTCCGTTTTTCTTAAACGGAACTCGGAACTGGTTCCGAGTTCCGTTTATCTTAAACGGAACTCGGAACTGGGACCAAAACCAATAAAGCTAATACATAGTATTTCAGTTTTTCTTAAACGGAACTCGGAACTGGGACCTGAATCAATAAAGCTAATACATAATATTTCAGTTTTTCTTAAACGGAACTCGGAACTGGGACCTTAATCAATAAAGCTAATTCATAGTATTTCAGTTTTTCTTAAACGGAATTCGGAACTGGGACCTTAATCAATAAAGCTAATACATAGTATTTCAGTTTTTCTTAACGGAACTCGGACTTTGCACCCATTTGACACATGTCGTTTTTCTTCTTCAGATTCGGGTCTCATATTGAGATATAGTACATAGAATATTTTGTTAAACTCGGAACTGGCTAATACATAGTATTTCAGTTTTTCTTAAACGGAACTCGGAACTGGGACCAAAACTCGTAAAGCTAATACATTGCAGTTCCGTTTATCTTAAACGGAACTCGGAACTGGGACCAAAACCAATAAAGCTAATACATAGTATTTCAGTTTTTCTTAAACGGAACTCGGAACTGGGACCAAAACCAATAAAGCTAATACATAGTATTTCAGTTTTTCTTAAACGGAACTCGGAACTGGGACCAAAACCAATAAAGCTAATACATAGTATTTCAGTTTTTCTTAAACGGAACTCGGAACTGGACCAAAACCAATAAAGCTAATACATAGTATTTCAGTTTTTCTTAAACGGAACTCGGAACTGGTTCCGGATGACCAAGCCAGCTGCACCAGAAAGACTTATTTCAATCATAAGGTGTAGCTGCAGTGGGAAATGTAACAAGAAAACATGCACTTGCTGTATGAATGGATTGTTATGTACACTAGCGTGTGGTCAGTGCTGAGGCATCACATGGTTGAACGGACCACCCTCAAAGAGCCAGGACGATGAAGATGTGGAGGTAGACGATGATATCGGGGATGTTAGTCAGGATGGCGACTTGACCAATAAAGAAAGGCGACGTTCAGACAGACGTCAATAAAATGTATGCTATATCATTTGATTATTGATTGATGCAAGTAAAACAGTTAAAACAGTTTGCAACGGCATCATATGTGTTGTTTCTTCTTTATATCCACTTTACAAAATCTCTGCATTATACGTTAAACATAATTTCATCTTACTTTTATGATATTTAACTGTTAAATATCTAACGGTTAACTATCAAATGGATGGCTGTTAATGGCTGTAAATGGCAAATAGTCAAGTCTGGAGACCGACAAAACGTTACAATACTTGTAATTTGACCTATTTTGGTCAAATTTAGCTTGCAACTTCCATTACCAATATGTTCTTGACCTCTGATGACTTTGCAAGTGTCACCAAAAAATGTGTTACCCTAAATTAGCTGTGAATGACACCTAACATGTATTTCTAAGTCACATAGTTCCAATACTACGACCGTTTTAAAATTGGATTTTGGACGAAAACGAGGTTTTGCCATAGAAGGATTCGGTTCGATTCTATTGTACCATCACTTAGCCCAATTCAGTTGAAAAGCGTTTGTTAAACATTTTGTCCAACCTTAGACATTCATTGCCTGGGCTAAAACGAGATCAGCAATGTCCGTATTGTCCGAAAAAAAAGTCTTCAATAGAGTAAGACAATATGTTAAGTCTTTTTGAAACAACTCGCATACACTGTTGTTTGAGTTGTAAGTTAATAGGCCTGTGAGATGGTTTGCAAGGAAGGTTTTGGTTGAATGAACGCAAAGGTAGGCGTAGCTATATTAAAGCACGAATTCTTGTTCCTGATCACTAGAACTGCGATTGTTTGACAGCCACCTATATCAACATAGGATTCCAACTGGCTTTATTATCTAGAAGGTTTATCGATACTCATCTGTGATTAGGCAATAAATGGCGTGTTGGAACGGACAGAGAAACTACGACATGATGAAGGATGCTGATATATGTAGAACGCAGTGGGAGAAACTGGGATCGTGGTTCATTGGACCATCGGCTGAAAATATAGACGAATTTTGTGATTTAGCCATCGAAACACTCAAGCAAAATGGCAAGCCACATAACTACTTTCCAGACGATAAAACATGTATTCCTGCGGAGATGAAGTCGTCAAAAATTTACAAAATGGAAATGGCGAAACTTAAAACGGAGCTGAAATCCCTTAACGATGCACTGACAGAGTCTATTCCATTGGCCAATATCAGGTACCAGGTAAAGTTCAACCTTTCTTTAATTTTATTCATAACTAGAATCTATGATAGGGACAGGCACAAGCATATATCTACACATACATCCTGCATGTTTCGTTTACCAATGTATGTCGACCAGCTGTATGTATAGTTTCGTCACATATCCGTCTGTGTTTCTTGTGTTTCATGCTAAGAACGTGGCGTCCCCGTTTCGAACCATTTGTAGTGAGAAGCTGTGATCGTGATGTGTGTATGATTTCCGACTTTGGACAGAGAGACCCGCCTGTAGCTCTACAGTGCTCATTTCAGAGTACGGGGTGTGTCTCTGTCTCGAACCATTTATGGTGTATTGTGGTGGTAATGTGATAAAACAGATCGTTCAATAAAAAGGGCGTGTGTCCCAATTAATGGAAGGCTAAGTAATATTCGCTACTGGCACAGTCTCCCTGGGTATCCCAAGCAATTTGGGTACATTGCAAATGAAACATGACTTTCTCGAATAATAGATAAACCAAGAAATACATATATCACTAAATATATAACCATAGACCTATGTGCTGTGTAACTGTTCATTAAAGATGTGATTATCAGAATGGGAGCCAACTCTTTTACCATTACCTGTGTGAAGATAACGTACGTTGTGTGTGTTTTTGATATCAAATTTGATAATGTTTAGTTTTTCGTTAAAATATTATTCTTTGGTCATCATGGGCGTTACCTCAAGACCGGCTGACTTTCTTCTTATTCCTTTTTAGTCTAGTGATGACAGTATCCCTCTGTTGTAACTCTATAACAAAGTTTTGATAGCAACATTGTCCACGATATTTCAGAGCCAGTTATTAGCTTATTTCAATCAATTGTCCTGCCATATGATTTAGGTATTATTATTGATTAAACTAAAGCGTTCTGAGACACTTAAGTCTCCATTGATATGTATAAGATCAGGCCTTCTTTAGCTAGTCGATCTGCTATTTTATTACCCCGAGTATGCACTTGCGATCTTATTCAAGATTTAGATCTATACCCGATTGTTTGATCTCAGAGATAATAAAATTGATTGCATTCATTAGTTGAGTTTGCAAATGATAAAATAACTCATACCAGCTCAACCATCAATTTTCTTTGAAAAATCCGATGTTCGTAAATGAAATCAGTAAAATCAATATCTTTAGATAACAAATTAAGGCAATTCTTACTATCATTTAATTACACAACTAATTCAAGTTTTAATCGTTGTAAATATAGTCAATGCACATAAATCGCCTTTTTTTTACATAATACAAACAAACATTTGCACTCGCTTGCATTAATATTTTAATGGATAATCATCTTAATCATTGAACGACAGGTACACTACAAAAATCATAGAAATCGTAGAGTGAGGATTCCTGTAATTATTATTTTCAACTCATGAATGCAATAAAAATCACAGACGTAAGGATGACTTTGACGTTATAATTTGTGAACATCTGTCGTGGACCTTATCTTCATACTTTTTCCACGGAATTCATTTATCAAGCATACAAATGTAGATATAATTTAGTGCTGGCCACATAACATTCAGATATATATCGTCATTTTTTCTCTCATGAATAACGTACCCTTAGATCATGTAGACAGCGTCATCTGTAACAGGGTAATGTAACTGATTTATGCACGATTGTGAAACCTTATCCGCTTCAACATGGATTAAACTACACGGAATGTTGAGATTAATTTGATGTAAGGGTAGGTTCACAAAGTAGATTCTACCATTCGCGATCGTTTGAATTCTGTTCATCCGGAATATTTTTTTACTTCAAATATGTACAATAAATCTGCGTTTGCAGCTGAAACAATTATGTAATATTAAGAAAGAAAATTTACATTTCTCTGTTAAGTAAAACGTCTTAATTAATTCAACGTCTAAGTAATTGTCCAAACAATTTATTTTGTATAAATTATAAGATATACACACAAAGCGTTAATGCACCGTGTATGTATTTTCTAGATGGAAACTAATTTAAAAAAATGGTTCCTACGCATCTATCACTTGTACAGAACGTATCCTCTATACGCGAGCTTTATGCTTCAGCTTTACGTTCATGATAGCCTCTGTTCATGTTATAGCGCTACCTCATTAACATGTACTGCCAAAGACACCCACTAGGACACATCATCCAGTCACACTATAGTGATAGCAGGCGAACCAGTCGGTCAACTCCAGAAATGCATGCTCTGGTATGGCCAGAAGGAAAAGGTTCTATGTCATATATGTATATAATTATCCATGCAAATTATGACATACATTGATACATAAGATTTGGGCAATACAAAACATAAATAAATAAAAGTCCTACCAGGGTCGAATGCTCAACTGAAAGTTGACTGTGATGCATTGCTAAGGGAGACATGTTGAAGGCGGAAATGAAAAGAAAGAAGACAATATCCCAAATGTAGTCGCCCTATATGGTCATACAGTACAATTGTAACATCCTACTCAAGCTATTAACATTTCAAAAACCCAGCATTAACGATAAGTGTAGTAAATATAAGATAGTATTTAAAGGCTGTAACACGTATTGATAGGGTCAACACTATATCGTATACTTAGACTATATTGGTCTTGCTGGTTGAAATGTTCACGATGCCATATTTTATAAACAAAGTGAATTTTGTTTTGTAATATCAATGATTTTTTAAAAAAACATGTCAGATATCTTCCCCAGTTATATTATATTTTGTTTACAATACTATGTTGTTTATCAACAGGGACACATGGTATCTGATTCGATGTTGTTTATCAACAGGGGCGCATGGTATCTGATAGGATGTTGTTTATCAACAGGGGCACATGGTATCTGATACGATGTTGTTTATCAACAGGGGCGCATGGTATCTGATAGGATGTTGTTTATCAACAGGGGCACATGGTATCTGATACGATGTTGTTCTGAATAATATTTCATAGAAAGAATTGGATGTTAACTTTTAATCCGAACGCAAATCTTGAAAACCAAATGCCGAGTCCTTGAAATGTAACCTTGTGATTTCATCAAAAGTGAGGCAGAAACTTAGATTTATTCCTGCCTCACAATCATCTTTTGAAGAAAAAACCCAAAGTACTAAAAGTACTGTAGCGCTAAACCTCTTGTGTAATTTTAACAGTTGACAATGTTTTACAAGTCTTTTTTTCTGTTGGAATTATATCACAAGCAGGATTTCCCTTATTTTTGAGTAAGCCAATATTCAGTTCTCTTATTGTTTCATTACTGCACTTTGACAGATAAATTCGCTGCCATATTGGCTGCATCGCCTCGTAGCGTTTCGAAACACACTGGGATTTAAAGCCTAGTGTGTTGCGAAATAGACCGACATTAAACGCAAACAAATCTGTGCAAAGTTTGCGTTGTTTCATTGATGTATTGAGAGGCTAAATTTGTCTTCAAATTAAGGTCGTAAGAACAAAATACAAAAAACTCTTATCGTGCCGTGGGTCAAAATTACCCAAACGGTCCAGGATACTCTATTTTTTCTAGTGAAGTGTGGTTTGATATGTTGAATGATTTTATTTTTCTTTGACATTTCCTACATTGTTGGTCTCAATTTCAAATTGGTGAGACGTTTAGAAAATACTTTATTTTATATTAGAAAACGGGCACTTTCACGTGATGAGGAAGGCACTTAGCATGTTATTCAAGCTGTGGGTCAAAATTACCCAAATGGTCAAGGATACTCTATTTTTTTCTAGTGAAGTGTGGTTTGATATGTTGAATGATTTATTTTCTTTGACATTTCATACATTGCTGTTCTTAATTTCAAATTGGTCAGACGTTAAGAAAATACTTTATTTTATATCAGAAAACGGGCACTTTCACGTGATGAGGAAGACATAAATTAACACGCTACTTTCATAACTTTTTTTTTTGTATCGTTGGAAAATGAAGAGTATTGATTATTCTGGAAATATAAAATAGACAGCCGCTTAAGATTGGTGTTGTTTATTCGTCGTCCAAGCTCTGAGTGAAGAGTTTGACCACGTCCACTTCCAATCTAAGCAAGCTGTCCGAAGGAACTTTGTATTCTGATTGGTCAGCTTGACCTCCGCCAATCGGATCAGAGGTATTGGTCAGACAATAAAACTATCTGGTTTACCGTGACGCAACGCGCCCGCATCTAATCGAACTGTCGCTAATTGTCACTTAGTACCTGACACTGTTGTCATCTAATTAACTGACCAGGTAAGATCACAATAAAACTGTAAATGCCATATGGCGTCTTAGCCGAGAACAAAGAAGATATATCCGGATGGACCGGTGTATGGTGCAAAGTAAATAAAGGTACATTCACTATGCATATAATCTTTGTTCGTTAGTTATACTAGGCTTGTCAGTCACAGCGTGGGTAGAATCTTATAACACTTATCAAAGGAACTTGTAATTCTAAAGTATATACTATAAAGCTGACAACCTTGTGACAACCTTGAGAAGTTTGTATTCCTTTAGATTATTAAATTGATTCCTTTATTTTACTTTAACTTAAACTTATTTACAAAAACAAGTATTTCTAAAGAACAATCCAAAATAAGATTTTTTTTATGAAAATCACAGATTTTCACTATGAAATTACTAAGCGATGGATCAAAATGACCAAAACGGTCCTAAATACATTAAATAAATGTACTTGTTTTCTAGTGAAGTGAATTCGAAGTTTTATCTGTTGAATGATATATTTTACTTGACATTTCATACAGGGATGTTCTTAATTTCAAACTGATTATAACAAATACACCATTGTATATATTAGAAAATGGACACCTTTAAACACAATACGTTCTAATTTACCATAAAATTAATTCATTGTGAATGCACCTTAGTGAAAAATGCGTCTGCTTGTTACGTCCTGTGTCACCCGGTATGTACGTTAATTGGCCACCTCCAGCTAGATGTCACCTTATTAACACCACCCTCCCCTCCCTACCCAAACCCCAACCCCCTCCGGCCATTGACGGTTTTACAAACAAGTACGTGTATCTTCAATGCCGGTACAGGAAAATCAAAACCAGGAATATTATGCATAGAAAAAAATTAGGAGAAAGATCCTACGGTCGGTTAATTTATGTACACGTTTGTGATATTTAAATAAGACACACTTTAAAATCCTCTAAACTTTGTCATAGTAAAAATATTACCTGTCCGGAAACTGTTTTAACGTCTCAAACTATGACAGTCAAAACTATAATTTTTTGTTTTGTTACACCCGGAGATTTTAGGTAAAATTTATCTGAACAAGACAGCAGTAATTAATATTATTTACAGTATTTACGGCATGTCACTGTGTCAGTGGACAAGCTGAGCCTTGATCAAACACTAGGTTCAGTGTTAGGCGCAGGCGCACAGCCAAATCTCGCGAAACAAAGCTTCCGATCCAGATAACAAGAGGGGCATGCGAGATGTAGCGAGACTTACCTATGATACCGATCTCTCTGATATAAAAGTCTGTTATTTTAGAGTGAGGATACAAAGATTGGAATGTGACGGTGCCATATACCATCACTGGGAGACACGAATGCCCTAGTTTTTTTTTCCATATTTTCTACTAATCTATAATTTTTCACCAATTTTACTAAATAAGCACTAATTTAGAACAACACAGACTATTTTTTTCAGAAACATACCTTTCTTTCATTCTTTTTCTATTTCCTTCTCTTTAAATACCCGTTATTGCTCTATCTCTTTCTTCGTTTCCATTTCTTTCGGTCTCATTTCCATTTTTGTTTGTTTCATTTTTATTTCATGATCAAATTGCAATTGTTTAATTTGCGCTTTCGGACTTTCTATTTCCTTTATACTATATGATACACTAGAGTAAAGTTTCTCATTTTCAAAAAAGTGTCTAACAGTCAAATTTCTAATATCAGCTTTTCTTTTTTGAGACTTAATAGTTAAACCTAAATGTGTTCCTAATAACAATAAATCACTCTTGCTAACGTTCATAAGAACATCTTAGGAAGGCTCTTATACAAAATCCTCTACCTGTATTCTTGCAGCCATAACTACTTAGCTGTTGTTTTCTAAGTATAAATACATTTCCAAGTAAATTTGACAAATAACCTTTATGTTAATGTTCAAAAATGTTTAATTTTGATTATAAATCGTACCCCGGAGGAGCCCAACATTTGCTATTAAATGACAATAAGAGAAAGATGAAACCCAGCAGCTAAGTTAAAACGATTATTGATAAAATACAAAACTAAGCAAGTTACAGATACACTTTACAATCAAAATTAAAGTGGTGTACAAGGTGGTGTATTAAATCAACACTGCTAATTATTTATCTTCTATTAGATGTCCTTGTGTAATCCTTTCCTATCCGTTTCTCCAGAATTAAGAATGTTTATAAATCTCACCGTTCACAGTTCCAGGCAATTAATAATCCAACAGAATTCATAAAGCTCTACTTGACAATGGCAAACCTGTTCTTATTATCATGCAATTGATAATCCAACAGTATTCATATACTAGTAGTTCTTCTTGACAATTGTAAATCAGTTCTGCTTAACAATTTGTCAAATTTTTCAAGTACATTCTCCAACCATTTCTTTTCTAGAATTATCTAACACACTTCTTGTAAACAAGCACTTGTCAATAATACTTGTAATATCTCTCTTAAAGAACCCCCCCCCCCCCCCTCCCTAAAAAAAAGAGAAAACAACAAAAAACATATAAATAAATAAAAATAAATAAATTAAGATTTAATGTTCCAAGAGTATTATATTTATGTAAGGGTTGTCTCCCTTTAACCTCTTATTTATGTAACACTTTCAAAGACGGTGTTAGCATGAATACCGTTTAGAATGGTTACCCTACGCCGGTCCTTATCCGAATCAGTTACGTGCGTGCCCACCCCTGGCATCAGTCTCTTACTCTCCTTAACATTGACTCCATCAAGGTGTTTATTTCCCTTTGAAGGATATTGTTCAGCTCCTGAATAAAGGCCTGCGTGAGTTGAGCGACGATATATGGGACGTTGACGCACATTTAAGGTCACTTGATCTTTGCCCAAATGATATATTCATATCACTTTCCGTCTGTTGCGTCGTTGCGTCCGTCGTGCGTAAACTTTTCATTCAAAGGACTTTTTCTCAATAACCGAAAAGCCCAGAGTACTGGTATTGGGCCTGTAGCATGCTGGGATTAAGGGTTAACAGGTTTGATAAATGGAATACCTTGACCTTCATTCACAGGTGTCAACTATTCTAAAACCTTTAAACACATTCTTTTTGATGAACAAAATGCCCTTAGACCCAATGTTAGGTCTGTAGCATACTTGGATGAAGGGCTACCAAGTTTGTTTAAATGGATGACCTTGACCTTTATTCAATGTTACAGGGATGAAATATGCCAAAAATCTTTAAACAACTTCTTCTTGATAACCAAGAGTCCGAAAGATCTGATATTGCGTTTTTATAATTCTAGGGTAATAGGCTATAAAGATTGTTCAAATGATTGTCATTGATCTTCATTCAAGGTCACTGGTGTCAAATATGCTTAACCAACAGGCCCAGATACCTGATATTTGTTTTGTAGTATCAATGCGTAAAGGGCTATAACGATTGCTCAAATGAATGACCTTAACCTTCATTCAAGTTCTTAGGGTTCAAATATGCTTAATCATATCGACCGTTAAGGCACATGACCCTACTGTCTAGCTCGTCCCACAAATGCTCGATTGGGGACATATTTGGACTGTATGGTGGAAATCAGGAACTGCAACGTTGATGGATACAAGGAAGAACGTGTGGTCTGAAGACCTGATACCGATATCTTATTTCAGTGAGATTACCATGGATAACCAGGAGGAGAGGTGTTTTCACGTCTTGGGATATCCCTGCCCATACCATAACAGACCGTCCGGGACTCCTGCGAATCTGTCACTTTTTGCTACGAAAGTGACAGAATATCGCTCGCAACGGCGTCGATAGACTCGTTGTCGTCCATCTGATCTGTAAAGCGGAAGCAAGACTCGTCAATCACACGTCTCCAATGAGCATATGCTTCTATCTTGACGTTGCGATGCAAAGCGCGGACATCAGCTCCTGGGACGGTCACCCTATCTCCATGCAGCTCTGAGACACCCAACTAAACGGGATATTGTTGTCTCGTGCACACAATATTACTGGACTACATGACCCTGCATTATCAGAGCGATGGCCCCAGCCCTATCGAATACACTTAATCACGGCATTTCGCTGCACAATCCCTTCAAAAAGAAATGTTTTGTAACTGATATGTAATGTTCAAATGTTCGATTTTTAGTGATTTACCAGCACATATTGAGCTAGAGTACCCAGGATGCACGCTTTCTTGAAAATCTGCTGAAGCATGCAGCGTAGAGTCAAGGTCGACTTAATTTTAACTTTATTTTCACTGTGCACTGATGTACCTCAGTGTGAAATTAAATTGAAATAAGACCACATGTTTAAAAGCTATATAAGAAAAAACGAATATGCGTTTCTTTTTTCCGCTAGTATATATGGCAAAATATAAGAAAAGTGAGTCGTAAAAAAGTCGTTCCACCAGGTATATTGACCCACACTCCCTCTCAGTGCATCGTTTAAAAAAAGATGTTTCTGTTCCTGTTATCCTGTTCAAGTATCGGTGCATTACCAGTCATGTTTAATTTGGGAAATATACAAGGTAACTGCCTGTTGTTTTTTCTGAATTCTATTAAAACAGACTTGGATTAGCATAGTGAATATTTTTCATTGTTGTATTGTTCTCAGCTTTGCAGAAACTCCTCGATGAATGCCTGGCTAAAAGGGTGCCCGTTATTGCCGTCGTGTGTGTTATTGGAACTACAGAGCACGGAGCCGTGGATCCAGTCGATGCTATTCTGAACCTTCGAGCAGAGTATCGGACCAAGGCGAGTAACAATTATAATATTGTAATCATGAGTACAATCAAGATATTGGTAATAAAGTACCACTAAATGACCTACTTAAATATCTACTGAAAGGATATAGAAACGCAATCCGAAACTGAAAAAGAAAATATGTTTTATTATACTTGATTAAACTTCATTTACATTACATCTTTATGTAATTCAAAATCACAAAGTAGCAATTTCAAACTTACTAAACACAACTTATCATTTGGGATTAGAATAATTATAAATTATAGTAGTGATAATTGAATAATTATTCGATGTTTACAACAAACCAAAAATAACTGATTTGGTATCACATAATCCGTATAGAATGAATCCTGGTATATTTTACCCGCTTTGACACCCGTATCCATAGAAACTAATAAAGGAAGTTTTTTTTTTTTGCAATTAAACCACTATTTTCAATTGATTTTCACAATAATGTATGTAAACATTGTAAATTAATTTGGTTACAGCAAGAAATTATGATTTTTTTAATGAAATAGGATCAGCTGACAGTTTAAATCTTGGATGACATGATATGTGATTATTTACTGATTAGAAAACCGCGAGTGCATTTGTTGCTATGCTGAACTTAGGTTGATTTGCTTTGTTTGTTTGCTGAGTTTATAACAACATACTCATGAACAGTCAGGATCATTTCGAGGCTGCGCCTCCTTGTAGTAGTTAGTGACTACCTTATTGAACAACACACTATAACATAATTGGATTGGGATGAACGGCGGCGACAAGGTAGCTTAATTGTTAGAGCATCCGGCTAGTGTTTGGGGTCCCGGTTTCGAACAATGATCTGGCCGTGCATTTTCCCTCTCCTGTTAAAACACAGAAGGCCATGAACTCATGATTAGATGCCAATTGAAGTCTCATAATTAATTAAAGTTACATATTCCAAAACACTGTGAAATTATGAAAATTGTTATAACTGGTACCTCAAAACCATTCAATTTCCTTGTGCCAGTATTAATTTTTAAATGTTAATGAGTGTTTTAAATGTCGCGTAAGTGAATTTAAGCACAAGTGAGAAACCTAATATTAAAGTGGGGAGATTAAAGGTAATGTGTGGAAATAAAAGGTTTTGGGGTTATCAGTGTTATAAGATAACCATTACATAATTAAGTCCCCCTCTTAAGAAAAGTGACAAAAGTGTTCATCAAGATCAATTGGTGTGCAACTGACCCTTTTATTTGGTCAACCAAGATGACTGTCACAGGTTAATTTTCTCTTATTGGTAAACATTTATATATTGTTTGATTTCGATTAAAATAGGTATATAGAGGTTTTAGGGAACTGCAAATTATATTGCATGGGTATCGTTGCCATATCAACCATACCAAGGCTTCTGATTTGGTGAAGCTTAGATATTGGATTTGGATGAAAAGTTGTAAATAGGGGTATTAGGGGAATTCGAATACAACCACATGTGTTTTATTGCCATGACAACCACATAGAGGCATCCAATTGGTCAACATTTAGATCCGAATTTATTTTTTTCTTTTCCATAGAACCACGCTGATGCTTCCTATTGACAGAAATTTAGACATAGGGCGATTTTGACGAAAACCTGGTCTCGAGCATGGAATCACTGAGCTTGAGACGGAAATCTCGAGTATTTTGATTTAGCAGGGTATCATGCTCAAGCAGAGTTATCGTCCCTAACTACACTTCATTCTTTCTGTGACACTCCTTTAGGTTTCACCCCACCAGTATGGAAGTTCGTATCACCTTCAATCCAAAACATGACAGCAGTTTGTCTACCTACGGCACATGTGAAGTTGACATTGGCCGTCAATTTTTCGTTTCAATTGCAACTATATATGAACAACTTAATTGAATTTGACCAAATTTGGTCAAAAACATCTCTTGGGGAAGGGTCACTTATTTTGCATGATTGATGACTCTTGGGCAAGAGATAAGGTCACAATAGAGAAAACAGAGGTAAGTACCCTGAATTGCCATAGACGCCTGAATGGAGTTCGGGCAAGAAAAAGCTGCATATGGAGATGGATAGGGTTAAGGGAAACAAACTTTGTATACAATTGATAGTGAATTTTGACCTAGGTCTATATCTTGTCTAGAACATCATTGGCTAATGGTAAACAGTTCTGTATAACGACTGGGTCTGTTCCGCCAGGGGCCGTTTAAGTTCCAATACTGTGAATTTAGCAATTTGTTTGAAATAAGATTCTTTTTTAAAATATAGCGTTTGCCATAATAACTGAAATATACTCACTAACGATACAGGACCTTTTTTTTTGTTTTTGTTTTTTGTTTTGTTTTTTTGCTTGTTTTGTTTTTATTTAATTTTGCCTATGTTTGTTTGTGTATATCTCAGACTGGAGTTATGGTACGAAATCATGTTGGTTTAAGGTCTGTTCAGTCAATTAAAAGATTGAAAAAATGTTCGTTGCATGCGATTCCCCGAAGCTGATGCCACGGCTTCAGTTAATAGGATTGTATAATGTTGAAATGGCCCTCGTAGATGTGCCAACTTTTCTAGGCGCCTTACCTTTTTACAGATTTTATGTTACAGGGCCTAAATTTTTACCTACTGGCCGACGCAGCGTGGGGTGGGTACTATACGACCATAATAAGAAATCCACCTGAAGATGACCAGCTGCTACCACCATTTCCCATCAACGACTACGTGCGTAAACAGCTTTCCTGCCTGAAAGACGTTGACACTGTGACCGTTGATCCACACAAAACAGGATACTGTCCATATCCAGCAGGAAGTCTGTGTTATAGGTAATAATGTTTGAAAAATTTGACCACTGTGCCTGTTCTTATCCAAGCCTTTGCTATTAGAAACGTGAAATTTGAAGGATTTAACCAACTGGGATCGTTCCTATTCAGCAAGATGTCTGTGTTATACGTAGGCTTATGTTTGAAAGTAATAGACACTGGCCGTCCTTTTCAACGTAAAGTATTTGTTATAAGTAAGTTAAAGTTTAAAGGACATCGGCGCTGTGACATGAGATTTGTCCTAATTGTAAAACAGAATCTCTTATTATCATCATATCGTATAACATCTGTTTCCTTTCTCTACTGTCTGTTTGTGTTCATTACTGTTTCCTTTACAATAACAAAACCCATAGTTCTAATAACTGCTATATACGAATTTCAATAATGTTGTGCTGGTATGTACATTACATTGTACCCAGCAGTACATTACCAAATTGAACCATTTGTGTATCATTGATGGGCTACCTTGATGATAGTTTGAAATAATTATGCCGTCAGTTCTAGATATATTTATTGGGTCTGCTCCACATTTTCTGCTGATATATACGTGACAGAGAGATAGAAAAAGAGTCATCCGGAGAAATTAAGGAGAGTTCCAGAAAGGTTAAGAAAGGGAAATACAAATATGGAGGCATTTTTGATTTCATTCCTTTAATAGTTTTTTGTGGTTTTCTTGAAATCTAATTTTGAGCGCTACTATCCAGGCCAAAAAGAGTGGTTACTATAAGTGTATATCACTTGTTTCACAATAGTTATAAAATAAATATTTACATTACAAGTGGTATCGCCTACTTTGCATGCCCCGGGAGAAAGTCAACGCGACATATTTTTATAGGTGGAGTATGATATTTCTTCTTGATGCTAATGATGTAGGCAGAGTTAGCATCTAGTCAAGTTATATTTGCTTTTGTTTTATTTAAATCACATTAACTTTCGTCCAAGCGTTCTATTGACTGCACCAGCCATGTTGTTTCCTTCTCGACACATTTATCCGAATAATCTTCTCTGATAAGGAGCGACAATTTTCATGTTAGAGATGGACATACCTTCCTATGCATTTTGATTTGAATATTTATCGTTCAAGGCTGTTGAGACCTTTTGTCTTAAGGAAAAAGTATCATATTGATGACATTTATGGTTGGTGTTGTCGATGAAGTAAACGACGAATATTTCACCGTGGAACACTTATGTACTCTATCATTTTCACAGCTTTATACTCTTTTTGTTTAATGAAGGATCGGGAAGATGAAATTGTCTCTGGCTTTCTCTACTGATATGCTGCATAGCGCATCTTACCTGAATACCAATTGTTTTGGACTTGAGACATCGAAGCCAGGAGCGGCATCCGCTGGAATTTACCTGGCACACAGGGTAAATATCAAATCCTCATTTCCCCAGCTCATTGACATGTACGGTTTACGTCAATCTCCTTCAGTCTTCATTTACATTCTGCCAAAATTGATTCTAGGTAAACCTTATGTAAACGTTGAAATACTGTTGAACAAAAAACAAAGCATTATCAATAAAAGCATCTGATGAAAACACTTATGGAGAAAGTATATAATACACATGTCTGTTTTGATCAACGAGAATGTAAAGAAGGATTTTGATTAAAATTGATTCGCATGGCATTCAACACGTCATCACGCGGAAATTGACGTCGATAATAAAGGGTTTGAAATTTAAGAAGATGGAAACCTTAACTCGTTTTTTTCTGAGAAAGTTCCTATACAATGTTATTTACACAGTAATATTCCAATACCAACCAAAGTCTCATACTTTATTTTGTTCACCACGCATGTGGATTTATGTTGTGCCACATTATGTTTCTCATTATTGTATTCATGTACAATATATATTGTTGAACTTTGTTGCAACTTCAACATTCCGATGAATTCATACTGTTTACAGGCTACGTATTGTGTCTGCGCTGCCCTGAGCGAAGGCTGCATTTTGTATTTTTTAGTGGTTTTGTTAGTTTTCAATGTTTGAATTGATGAAATATAGTTCAACAACATCAAATAGTACTAGCATTGAAAAGATTTTTACGAATAGGGCAAGTTACGCATATATATTCTACTTTCCCTTTGTCACCGCATTCCTGATTGAAACCGGTTGGGTTGGCATGGAAGCAATAGACGCCGTGGTTTCAATACATATCTTTCATCTACATGATTCTGAATGTCTTTGAAAATTATTTATATATTATATTGATTTAATTACGATTTGTTGCATTCTTGTAGTGATGTTCATTCGTTTCCATGCCGCCTTCGACACTAAAACACTGAATAATTCCAATATCGGGACATAACCATTAACACCGATCGTCGTTTTTCCAAAAGTGCAACCTTGTATCCAACTTATAAAATGATAAAACGAGGCATTTGAAATAATTTAACTCATTAATGTAGATTTTGATGTGCGCCTGAGTGTTTTTCGCGTCAAATGAGGAAAAGTTCGATTATATTTAAAAAAAACATCGAAGTATAACTTTTCCCCGACAACAAATATAATATTTTAAATGGAAACGTTAAAATCAATCAGATGCATTGGACTTTTCATGAGAATATTGTTATACACTTTCAATTGATTACAGATGCCACGTTGAAAAAAAAGTGATTTCTAACGGTGTTAATGATGTTGCATTCAGCAGTCACATTACCTCAATAGATATGCGAGTAACCTGAAAGGCCCGTCGTTATACAGAAGGCGATGTGTACTTTTATTTTAAATGCTTATTGTGCACGTACAGCATTGTAAATCAGTAAATAAAGACAATGGAAAACTAGTAAAGTGATTAAGGTACTGATACACTATGGGACAATATTAACAGTGGTGCGATATTGAAATGGCATTTGCAATATTAAGAGACCTACATCAAATATTATACCATGACTTCGCATGCGAATCGTCAATGCGACAGTTACTAAATATAGAAGTCTCGAACAGATTCTTCTTATTTTAATCAACGGATATTTTCTGTTCGCATACATTGTGCAGGTTATAGGGCTTCACAGTTCGGGTTATGGGCGTATCCTAGGACAATCAGTGTTCGGTGCCAAATTGTTCTACTGTGCTTGGCTAACAGTGGCCAAACCAGATGACAACTTCGTGTGCATCCCTTTGATCCCCATTGATGAAGCATACGAGGAAGAGATAGCGAAACAGTTCATCCGAGAGAGAATTCTTGGAAAATCCTATGAAGACCTTTCGCTGGTATGTACTACTATGCATAATTCGTAATTGTTATAGAAATATACATCTTCAGTGGATTAAAAGATAATATAATTGGATAATTACTGTCAATTCAAATACTTATAGACAACCCACATTGATAAATCAATTATAACTGGTCTGCGTTTTAACGTTAGTTGAACATTCTTACAACTGTGGAAATCGTTGAATTATTATGTCCCTGACAGTGACGTACCCGAATTTTTAACTATTTCAGTTGAACACTCGGCATTTGGAAGAGGGTATGATAACTTGTATTTCATTCTTGTGTGGTGGACAAGGATGCAAATAACGAATCAACAGTCATATCTCATCCTTTATTTTACTACGTCAAGTCTAGTGTGTAATTCTACAATTTGGAAACATACGAAACGATACTACATCTTGCCCATGCTTTCTTAACCATTTAATTTGCCTAATCTTTTCACAATTGTGTTAGACACAATTTGTTTATTCCTGCAGGCAAATCTTTCTATACAATGACATTAGCATCTGTTATACAAATTTTTGTTCTGTTTTTAACAATAGGCCACTGTTCTTTTCTGACATGATATGCTCATTAAATGCGCATTAGGTGGTCGTCGACTTTGGCCTAGATCAATACTTTGCTTTAAGACACATAAATTGGTACGTATCGACCAGCCGATGCCAGGGCTTGAATGTATAATATAACTCCCATCTATCAGCTCCTTTCAACATTTTACCCCTGAACTGATTTGAACGACAATACTATATGATTTTTGAAAATATTTCTTTTGCCAAGTTTGCAATGTCATGGCATTGGATGTATTTTCACTCCTTATATTTACACGACCTTTGGTTGGATGAATCCATCATAGTGACAGTAAGGTTAATCTCAAAACATTTTTTCTCGTTTATGCGAAAGCCACCTATTTAGCCTTTTTTGAATATACATCATCACTTTCTTCCTCGTCAACTCGGCCCTGCAGGTAAGAACATTTTACCTGCTGCCCCCGTTGCTTGATCGTAGGAGGCGATTAGATTTAGGATATTATCTTTTCTCTTTTTTTTTTACCTTTTTCTTCCTAACGTCTCCCTTGACAACGCCTAACTTTTGTTCTGTAGTTGAGCGTTCGCCCCTGTGAGGAAGGCTTTGGGTTCTGTCCCCTGGCCTAGACATACCACATTCTTGAAAAATTGATGGGGTGTCCTATTGGTTGTCTTTGGCATAATACTTCAGTCAGGTAGCACTATAAATCGCCAAAGTTCCGGACTATCACAAGGACACTTAACACGAACAATCCGCAGCCTCCCAAAACACACACACGCCCTCATCACACGCATGTATATCGCACGCACGGGAGGACGTCTTTAAATGACCTCAGCTGTTGATAGGACGTTAACCTAATAAAATCAAACATCGTCAACTCCCATTGCAACGAATATATTTAGTCGGTACAACGTTTGTCGCTGTCTAAAAATCGCAATATGAGAACTGTTTTAAACTGATGCAACGAGGGAAGACATAGTTGGCAAAGATACAAAATATCAACACTACATCTAGATAGTCATGTCTCATCATTGAAAAAAATTCACAAATCAGTTAGGAACATGAAAAAAAAGAATCATACAATAGTGAAGTGATTCGTCTGTATATCAGTATGAGTTAGTAAAGTAGCACTATAAATCTAATATCAGTTCTTCACTAAAAAGTTGCATTTGTATAGAATTATCCACTTTTATGTTCAACATAATAATATAATCAATGTTATTTGAATTTTATACTGTATAGTTGGGGATTAATTTGTGCATATCTCGCAACTCGTTTCCTTTATTTAAGTCTACTGCTCCACTTTCGATTGGAGTGTTCTTTCTTACGAGACCGTTCATCTCTCGCAAGCCACCATGCAGTTTCTAGCACATCGTGCAGTCCTGGAAACACTAATAAATTTTCGCTAGCCATCGTGCAGTTTTGGCATCACTGTGCAGTTTTGAATTTTGTTTGCCTCGGGCTAATCTATCGGCCAACAACGCCAGAACAGCAGGCCGTACGTTATGTCTCCTACTTTACCTAAAAAGTACTTGGTGTGAAAAAAGTACCTGTAATAATTTAGTAGTATATTGTGAACTCGGAAGATTACCATTATTAAGTACTGGTTGAAACTGTGAAATTCAGATAATTGTATTTTAAGAAATTGCTGTGAGGAAAGGATCAGATCAAATGACATAAGAGCCGAATTATATAAGTTAGGATTAACTTATCTTTGGAACGATATAACATGCAATGATAGGAAGGATTATAAAATTATTGAAATAGATTTTACGACGTTTTTCGTCAAGAACTTTTATCAAACATAACATACAAGCAATTCGAAAGGGTTTTCTATACAGACATCTTGTTGATAATTTTACACTACAATTATATTTAACCAAACCTATTAGTAGTTCTTACAAAAAGAATATAGCACGTATTAGACTAAGTTCACACAATTTAAATATTGAACAAGGACGGTATAGAAACCATGGTAGAGATCATAGGATATGTGAAGTATGCAACTCTAATGATATTGAGGATGAATTTCATTTTCTTCTAAGGTGCAACTGTTATACTGATTTAAGGCAAAAATACATTAAGCCATATTATTACAGACGTCCCAGTGTTTTTAAGTTGACCCTTCTGTTAAATACCCGTAATATTGGAGAATTAAATAAGTTAGGCAAATATATCTCTTTGTGTTTTAAGCGCCGAGATAATCATATATAATTTTGCCTTAAGATAGGTTGATACAAACATATCAGAGCTGTACTTTCATTTATATTGTATATCAGTTTAAAAGACATGTCGAATGGTTGACATTGTATAATTATATGATATAAAGTTTATATCACTGTACTTCCTGTCTACAAATCAGTGGTCCTTATAAAGCTAATATGTAAAATCGTATATGTATATAATTAGATGGGCCTAATCAGATATATATGTGGGAGGACGAGGATTTATCTAAGATAAAAAATCAAAGAGCAAGAGAAGTGGAATCCACATCAGAGGATATCCTAAAGTCAAGTATCATAATGTTTACTAATTGGGTGATGTGACACTCGGTTCATCTCAAATTATGTACCGAATCGGTCGACCATAAGATAGAATAATTAGATATATCCATACAGTTTAAACAGTTGTTAAAAAGCATAATTTAAAAAAAAAGAAATAAATAATAAAACAAAACAAAAACAAACAAAAAACATTTATATTTTACGAGTCTTAATCAACGCACCTATCGGTATACCCTTACCCTAAAATCACCCGAATATTACGTACCACGGAATTGGGATATTCCGACTTCTGGTTTCAAAAGTAGGGTTAATTTCCATCTTCAGCTGTGATTACATTTTCACTCTAACGATCTGTCCGCCAGTTCAGAGATTTTACTCTGAAAAGGTAATGTTTAATCCATATAACTTATTTATTTAAATTTCACAAAGAAATATATGATTTTGGAACATATATTTGTGCTACCACGGAGTACGGGTATGTGACGGTATATTTTAAAAGAAGTAGAAAAGGAAAAACATTGTTAATGTTATAAATCTACAATACTCTGTGCATCCATTTAAGGGCCGCGGTGGCCGAGTGGTTGAGGTGTCCCGACACTTTATCGCTAGCCCCCCACCTCTGGGTTGCGAGTTCGAAACATACGTGGGACAGTTGCCAGGTACTGACTGTAGGCCGGTGGTTTTTCTCCGGGTTCTCGGCTTTCATCCACCTCCAAAACCTGGCACGTCCTTAAATGACCCTTGTTATTAATAGGACGTTAAACAAAAACAAACCAAAAACTGCGTATCCAATGTAAACGGTATATACCCTCCAATGTAAACGGTATATACCCTCCAATGTAAACGTTATATACCCTCCAATGTAAACGGTATATACCCTCCAATGTAAACGTTATATACCCTCCAATGTAAACGGTATATACCCTCCAATGTAAACGTTATATACCCTCCAATGTAAACGTTATATACCCTCCAATGTAAACGGTATATACCCTCCAATGTAAACGGTATATACCCTCCAATGTAAACGGTATATACCCTCCAATGTAAACGGTATATACCCTCCAATGTAAACGTTATATACCCTCCAATGTAAACGTTATATACCCTCCAATGTAAACGGTATATACCCTCCAATGCAAACGGTATATACCCTCCAATGTAAACGTCATATACCCTCCAATGTAAACGGTATATACCCTCCAATGTAAACGGTATATACCCTCCAATGTAAACGGTATATACCCTGTTCATAGACAATGCTTTGTATATACTTGTAGAGATTTATATAATGTAAAAAGACATTAGAGATACGTTTTACATTTTTTTTTCTTTTGTCAGGATACCGAGGTCATGCATTTCCTTTCCAAGATCGGTCCTGATTTACCCATCAACGCCCTTGCTGTTAACGCTAAGGATAATACGTGTGCTGACAGATGTAACCGCCTCAACTTGGCGGTTTTTAACAGTCTGTCTCACACTGACTCCAAGGTTAAGAATGTTTGTGATGTACCACTATTCCTGACAAAATCGAGTCTTTCTAAAACAAAATGTGGAAAGATATTTGAAAGCTTTAGACAACGCCTTGGGGTAAGTTACATTCAGAAGATATATATATTCATAGAAGACTCGTGACCTGAGCGGGTCTCGAACTCACGATTTACGGCATACAATCGCCTAGCCAAAAATACCCGTCGATTGTAACACTGCAGCACATCAACTTTCATTAAAACATCTTGCAATGATAGTCAGCCCTATACCTTGACATGATCATGAAAATTCATATAATAGATTATACATATATGGATGTGAATTGCACATGTATAGCATATATTAAAATCATATAAATCAAACCGTTAACCTTCTTATTAACAACACGTAGTGCGCGATACATTGAGATATAACATAGTAACACAAATAGAGAAGAAAGACAATTGAAGGATATGTGCCCTGACCAGGTATCGAACTCTTATCTTAACCTATAATTGACTTTTAAAGTTACTTTTGAGATGTGAAAAAGGTTTTCCCCACAAAATTCGTTTCAACTGTAGAAGAAAGAGTTTCCACAATGTGTCCTTAAACTAAAGCAGCATAAGTATGAACCACCTTAGTGTCCATTGTTGTACCTTTAATCTGCTGGGAAAATTTTTGATCCAAATAAAGTTAAATTACATTTCAAAACAATGTCTAAAACTATATCTAAATAATAATTACCAAATTGCTTTCCTTTTATTTTTCAAACAATATATGACAGTTTGTATGCTAAGATCATTTTGAATATTATTGCATATAAAAACATCAAAAGAAATAAGTTTACGATATGTTTCATCTACCTCGGTAAGCAACCAAAGAGATAAAATTTGTTCTTGATATTGTTCTTCATATTTTTGCAATTTGATTTCAGCATGAGGTCTTAATAATAAGATTTAATTAGCATATTTTGTCCAACGAATGATAATCTATTTCATATTATCTCATAGTATATATGTGTACTCTAGGTATCGACTGAGTCCGGTGATGTGCTAATCTTCCTGAAGAACACAGTTATGAATCCCTGGACAGCGGCTGACGCCACAATACAGATGCTTCTACAGGAATTCCGAAACGTTGTTACTCAGTGCATTACAGAGGTGAGGGACAAGTAACAATATGTTAAATACATGTTCATGATATTAAGGTTGGGACCAAACTGTAAATCCTTAGATGGCTTATTCCTGAAAAGAAAATAACATCTACATAATCATTAGTATATGATATAAGGTGTAATGTTTTGAAATTTCTTTCTATATTCAGATTAACCTGTCTTAAAGAATACCAACATCGATGGAAAACATTCCCTCATCGAGATATCATGAAAGAAAGGAAGACGTGTCACTTTAATGGCACTTTTCACGTTTGCATGCCTGAACACTGTTTCATCTCCTACTTACACTATGGACATAAACGTTATTGTGTAATCAAGATAAATCACCCGTGTAGCATTTTTTGTGGGTAAGGGTTTCTTGTGTAGCTGTTACACATACACTTGTTTTGTCTATCTAATCAGATTACCAAAGAATTATAAATTACCACTCTTTGCAAATTTACATTGATTAAACATTTTTACATGTCAGATTTGGTAAATGTTAGCATAAACAGCTGATTCTTATGAACTCATATTTGGTTTGAAAACATTATGATCATCAAGTTGGCAGAACAGAAGAACAACAGAACATTTTCTGAGTCTATTTGTCCTTTATGATCCCTACCTTCTACCTCATAGGAATTTTTTTCTATTATAAACTGTCATAATAAAATGTATAACCCCAGGAAATTGTTTTGAGTAGGGTAACCTTAAAACTAGAAGCACATGGGCATTATGCTTGATGTGATAATGAAATTTTTAATTATGTATGTACTAATCTGACAGATCTGCCGATTCAACATATAGTTGGTTTTCAAAATATATATATCATCAGATGCACATATTGAATATTGAAAAGGTAAAGGAAGGATAAACAGCCAGAATAAGATGCAATGGAAAGAAAACAAAGCGACACAACTCTTCAAATTAGTGAAAATTCTGCCCTGAATTTAGTATGTGATTATCTGTCATTTAAGGACATGTTCCGATACCACAGACACAAACTGTATCATAGCTTGTCAGTGTCTAACTTTCATTTTTGAGACCTAGGGCAGCTTTAGCTATTCATTAAATATCTTATCAATGGTTTTTGACTTGTAAGAAGTTATGGTTACTAGATCTAATAGTGATATATGTGTATTGAAACCAGACTATAAATATTGCAATGTCATATCAATAAGTATTTGTAGATTTATACAATTTTTTATCTCAAATTGAGATATTCAATATAAGATAATTATAGTATTGTTTCAGACACTTAAGGCATCAGCATGTTCATAACATCAGAAAAGTACATGTATTAATTGTCACAGCACATGTCAACAAATAATATGATGTTAAAGCAATGGATGTCGAAAGCTAAATTCCTGCTTTGAAGTAAAGTTGTCAATAAACAGATTCATTGTAGTCCATTCTTTCTTATGCATGACTGAAAAAGTTGTTGCGATGATTTACAAAACTCAAAAAACAAACCAACCTCTATTCTATCTACAGAGAACATTGCACAAATACAGATACACCTAAGGTAGACAATAAAATCTGGTAATTCGAGTAAAATAGACTTAATTTTACATAAAATTTGTCATAGGGTTTAACCCTAACCTTGAGAAGCCTTAGTAGTTATAAACATCTTTTCATACAGAGTCAGAACTCACAATTCACAATTTCGATGGTAGGAAAATATGTTCTCGATCGTGATATCCCTTTTCCACGCTTGTGAAACGGATACTTTTTTCCCAGGAAAGACGTTTTTAAATACCAACCTCCCGGGGTCCCTTTCCTTCGGTGATAGAATGGGCGAGGTCTTTTGATTACTAGAATTAAACATAGAGGGATGGGAACGGTAAACGGAAGTGAAAAAGGATGAGGGAGATGGGTGAAGATGATAAGGAAGGCGGAAAAGAGGATTGACGAAAGGAGGTAGAGAGGTTATACAAACGGGGAGATTGAGGGGTTTGAGAAAGAGTGACTATTTTTTATTGGGAGGTTAAAGGGTAAGGGTATACAGTAAATGGAGAAATAAATTCCATCATACAAAAAGGCGAAAACAATTTTTTGTTGGTATCTAAGTTTTTTGTTTGTTATTTATTTAGAACAGACATCATCTTGTCATGTTATTTGCAATCTAAGTTCCGAATATGACAAGTTAAACTATAGCGTACGGTTGCTGTTTCCATGACACACTGCCGTTATTTTCATGGCGCATGGTCGCTCCCTGCATGACGTACTGCCGCTCTTTAATGGCGCGTGGTCGCTCCCTGCATGGCGCACTGCCACTTTTCTCATGGCGCATGGCACACTGCCGCTCTTTTCATGGCGCGTGGTCGCTCCTGCATGGCGCACTACCACTTTTCTCATGGCGCATGGCGCACTACCACTTTTCTCATGGCGCATGGCGCACTGCCGCTCTTTTCATGGCGCGTGTTCGCTTCCTTGCCTGGCGCACTGCCGTTCTTCTCATGGTGCGTAGTCGCTCCCTGCATGGCGCACTGCCAATCATTTCATGGCGCACTGCCGCTCTTTTCATGGCGCGTGTTCGCTTCCTGCATGGCGCATTGTCGCTCCCTGTATGGCGCATTGTCGCTCCTTGTATGGCGCACTGCCGCTCTTCTCGCGGCGCGTGGTTGCTCCCTGTATGGCGTACTGCCCTTTCCGCTAATTGATACTTTTTGAGAAAATGAGCTAAACACAAAATTCTATAGTCCAGATAGGCCTACCCAGCGTATCTTATTTCAAGAATCACTGGACCATAAATTCTGGATAATATTTCATAGAAAGAATTGGATGTTAACTTTTAACCCGAACGCAAAACTTGAAAACGAAATGCCGAGTCCTAGAAAAGCAGCCTCGCGATTTCATCCAAAGTGAGGTAGAAACTTAGACTTATTTCTGCTTCACAATCATCTTTTGAAGAAGAAAAAAACCCAAAGTACTAAAAGTACTGTAGCGCTAAAACTCTTGGGCAATTTTAACAGTTGGCAATGTTTTACAAGTCTTTCTTTTCTGTTGGAAGTATATTACAAGCAGGATTTCCCTTATTTTTGAGTAAGCCAATATTCAGTTCTCTTATTGTTTCATTACTGCACTTTGACAGATAACATATTTGGACCTGACCAACCTCACATGTCCATTGTATGCATTTTAGTTAGTCAAAAGCGGTTTGAATGTGTTTACACAGTTGTAACGTTGAATATGATTGATGTTAACTTGTTTCAGCAAACTTTGTTGAGTTCCATTACAGGAACGCACCAGTCAAATGTAACTAATTTAGATTCTTTTGATTTTGTGAAGTAGTTTCAAAGTAAGAAATAAATGTCAGACGGACACTGCAATATTTTGAAGCGTTTAACCAGGGTCATTGTATTGAGATTGTATTAGTGATTAAGATTATTCCGACGCTCAACTCTAAGATTAGTTAAATCTGAAAGAATGAAGAACTTGGTCGAGCTCTACTAAGTTTGAAGGAAACCCGTCATATTCTGATACAGTTAGAGTAAGGAAAGGGTAGATGGTATCTCTTGTCAATAAATGGGCCATAAGTCCACCGATGGCAAAAGTGGCGATCGAACATGGCCGAGTTGTTAAGACATTTCAACTTGTTACCAAGTTTGATGTAAATCTCTCTGAATAGTCAATTTCGCGAAAACTGACAATGCCATTTGGAAGCCCATATGGCATTTAACCAGGTCACCAGAAAAAATCCAACATTTGTTGCACGGAAGTGAAGTGTGAAAGATGAACGAACCCAAACTAATATAACTGGCATTATAATACATTTTCATCGTTACATCAATAACTCATGTCACTGACATAGTGCATGTTAGTTTGTTTTATTGTTTCATATACAACTGGCATTAGTAATACAGGTTTCATATATAAACATCAATAAGCTCATGTCACTGACATAGTGCATGTTAGTTTGTTTTATTGTTTCATATACAACTGGCATTGTAATACAGGTTTCATATATAAACATCAACAGCTGATGTCACTAGCATACTTCATGTTACTTTTTATCTACAAATAATACAATAGGCATAAGTAATACAGGTGTCATTGTTACATCAACAACTCATCAGCTATTGATGTAACGATGAAACCTGTATTATAATGCCAGTTGTTTTAGTTGTAGATGAAATAAAGCAACATGTACTCTGTATGCAACCTGTATTATAATACGTACTGTTGTACAGGTTTCCAAGGTTAAATAACATCTGATGAAACAGGGCTCAGTCAGACTGATTTAATATTCATATATTTATTAATATAAGTTACTGAGTTAAGAAAAAGAGGGGATAAACAGCTTATCTCTCTAAAGCGGTGACAAACCTATGCGTTAAAAAGAAATATCTTTGGTATGCATACTGATGGAAGGGAAGTAACTCCTGGTAAAATAAAAACTTTAACGGGTCTCATTCATAACTAATGATTATATCGCCGACAATCTTATGTGACACTTAGATTTTAGCTACAATATTCAAAATAAAGCCAGTCGCTAACCCTAACCCGCTCTTGATTTGGTTTAACCTCAAGGTTTATAAGATCGATTCATTTTACAAAATAAAAAAGAAATAACATCCTGGCGGACCCAGAGTTCAGGAAAAGCGCTTCTCTGTATATGTATTTGTCGATTGGTGCAATGTACGGAGGAACACGTACTCGAAGAATTAAAATTTGTCATTCACAATTGTTGACCTTCTAATCAATGATGTTAAGTTGTAATTCTTTGACGGTCAATATGATAATTTACTGTTTGATATTGTTTAATGTTAGACAATTTGTGTCAAATATATATATATGTGTTGATTTTCGTTTATCCGCTACATTTAATTCTGTTATGTTCTGATATAAGTCTTGGTAATTACTAGAACGAACACTTATTTTAAAACATTCACCAGAGATTTGTTTTTATATTTAAAAAAAACATTGTTCTACCCTTCTCCCTCGCTAGGTTTTATAAAATTTGGAATTCGATTGACCTTTGACCTGAAAATGAAGGTAGTTACACTTTGACCCATTCGTAGTACTCATGTCTCCTGTGTGTGATACATATATGTTGTATGTTTCTTCAAGATTTTGATTTGTTCTTTTATGACCTGGACAAGACCTTATTAGAAACAACACATTTATTTGACCTTCGACCTGCACATTATCCTTAGGTGATAAAAGTACACTGCAAGGCTCGTTAACCAGATGTCATCAGCGGTTTATGAGTTACGGGCTGGACAAAATTTACACCTACATACTTACTTGACCTTTGACCTTTATGTCACGATCACTATGATCCAATGGCAGAGCATTTTACTTCGTTAGTTGGTGATAGAGTTATACGTCAACTTTCAACTTATCTTTTACAGTTAACACATTACCGTCCAATTACCGCATTCAATTAGATTTTTTTTTTTTAATATTAAGGGTTCTAAAGACTTCTATAACATACTTTCATTAAACAACAATATATCTACAGGAAAAAAGAAATGGAATAGAATGTTTGAATTAGATGATGAAACTTGGAAGAATATATTTATGATCCCTTTCGAAGTTACTAAAAGTTCTAAATTACAGTGGCGCCAATATAGAATAAACCAACATATATTAACAACTAATTCATATTTATTGAAAATAGGATTGACTGGTAGTCCAATCTGCTTCTTCTTTAAAACAGAATCAGAAACAATTGTACATCTATTATGGGAATGCAAAGAAGTACAGTCATTTTTTGATAACTTTGAATTTTTGCTAGATACGCTATTGATTCCATTTACTTTCAATAAAGAAACTTTCATTTTTGGCATGAGAAACAAGAAAAATATATATTATAAAACAGATAATCTTATATTACTCATAATGAAGCAGTACATCTATAGAACAAGATGTTTACAGCAAATTCTATCAGTACAAGCACTGAAACTTACTATTAGAGATAATTACAATATTCAAAAATATGTTTTTATTGGTAAAGATAAGGGAAATATAGATACATTTCATAATAGATGGAAAAAATGGGATAAACTTTTACAGACAACACCCAACTCTTGACAATACTTCTCAACTATTTTTTTTGTCTTTTTGTTTTGTATGTTATTAAGCACATTGCGATAATCTGTTATTATACGAAATGGCACATATCTCCTCTCTCTCTCTCTCTCTCTCTCTCTCTCTCTCTCTCTCTCTCTCTCTCTCTCTCTCTCTCATACACCCTGAGAGAGAGAGAGAGAGAGAGATTTGAAAGTTTATTTAATTGTACACATCGGTTATCTAGCAGCTTGAAATGCATGTGTTTACCAATGTATGTCGACCAGCTGTATCTGTGTTTCTTGTGTTCCATGCTAAGAACGTGGCGTCCCCCGTTTCGAACTTGTAGTAAGAAGCTGTGATCGTGATATGTGTATAATTTCCGTACTTTCGACAGAGAGACCCGCCTGTAACTCTACAGTGCCCATTTCAGAGTACGGGGTGTGTCTCTGTCTCGAACCATGTATGGTGTATTGTGGTGGTTATGTGATAAAACAGATCGTTCAATAAAAAGGGTGTGTGACCCAGTTAATGGAAGGCTAAGTAATAATCGCTACTGGCACAGTCTCCCTGGGCATCCCGAGCATCCTAGTGTTTAAATTTGGGTACATTGCAAATGAAACATGACTTTCTGGAATAATAGATAAACTAAGGAAATACATATATAACTATAGACCTACGTGCTGTGTAACTGTTCATTAAAGATGTGATTATTAGAATGGGAGCCAACTTTTTGACCATTACCTTTGTGAAGATAACGTACGTTGTGTGTATTTGTTGTCTTGTGTTTTGCATCGCTAACCTAGATTGTATAAATTTATACAATATCAGTGTGATAGGAAATAAGGAGTTCAAAAATATGTCTTATGTATTGTTTTGGTGGATTAAACAGAGATTTGATATCAAATAAGATAATGTTTAGTTTTTCGATTCTATCAAAATAATGTCCTTTGGTATTCATGGTCGTTACACTCGAACTTTCGGTTCCATTTAACCTCAGACGAGGCAATAAGGACTTACTTTATTCTTATTCCTTCTTAGTCTAGTGATTACATTATCCATCTGTTATAACTCTATAACAAAGCAACATTGTCCGCAATTTTTCTCAGCCAGTTATTAGCTTATTTCAATCAATTGTCCTGCCATATGGTTTAGGTATTATTATTGATTAAACTAACGCGTTCTGAGACACTAAAGTCTTCATTGCTATGTATAAGATCAGACCTTCTTTGGTTAGTCGATCTGCTATTTCATTACCCGAATATCTACTTGCGATGTTATTTTTTGAACATCTGTCGTGGACCTTATCTTCGTACTCGTTTCACGTAATTCATTTAAGGGTACCTGTAAAGTGCGAAACGAGAGCAAAACGAAACGAAACGAAACGAAATTAAACGAAACGAAAAATAAAAAAACATTGAAAAATAATAAAAAAAAAATATATATATATACGACAATTTACATGTCTGTACTGTCGACAAGTAAATTGTCAAATTTTCGAGGCAACCTGCCCCTTTATCAAGACACAGGTAAATTACAAAAGATCACATATAGACATAGAACATGGAACATTTACACAAATATAGTGGGTATAAACAACAATAAATATCGTTATGTTGTGAAAACGATCCCCCTCGGCCGATAATTAATTCGCCTAGGGCCTAATATGATTGAATAGAAAATATCTTAGGTGTCGTACAGAATACTACAGATGGTAAAAGTAAATGAACAAATAAATAAATAAATAATATAACTAAAAGGTTTAACAATTAAACCAATTTATTAAACCTTTTAGTTATATTTTATTATTTATTTATTTATTTATTCATTGACTTGAACGTAATAATTTGTGAACATCTGTCGTGGTTCTTATCTTCATATTTGTTCCACGTTCTTTATTTATCGAGAATAGATAAAGTATAGTGCTGGCCACATTAAATTCATTTTTTCTCTCATGAATAACGTACCCTTAGATCTTGTAGACTGCGTCATCTGTAACAGATTACTGTAAATGATTTTTTGCCCGATTGATAAACCATATCAGCTTCAGCATGGATTAAACTCCACGGAATGTTGAGATTATATTGATGTATGGGCAGATTCACAAAGTAGATTCTACCACTCGCGATCGTTTGATTTCCGTGCGAATTTTTTAGCTTCCACTTGAAAAAATCTCTGCATTTTACGTTGTAAAGCATGACTTAAACATAACTTCATCTTACTTTTATGATATTTAAATGTTAAATATCTAATAGTCAACTACCAAATGAATGGCTGTTAATTGCTGTAAATGGCAAATAGTCAAGTCTGGAGACCGACAAAGCGTTACAATACTTGTAATTTGACCTATTTTGGTCAAATTTAGCTTGCAACTTCCATTACAAATATGTCCTTGACCTCTGATGACTTTGCAAGTATCACCAAACAATTTGTTACCCTACAATTGGTTGTGAATGACACCTAAAATGTATTTCTAAGTCACATAGTTCCAAAAATACGACCGTTTGAAAATGGGATTTTGGACGAAAACGAGGTTTTGCCATAGAGGGATTCGGGTGGATTTTTGTCTGTGTTCTATTGTACCATCACTTAGCCCATTTCAGTTGAAAAGCTTTTGTTAAACATTCTGTCCAACCTAAGACATTCATTGCCTGGACTAAAACGAGATCAGCAATGTCCGTATTGTCCGAAAAAAATATAAGTCTTGCCCTGTACTTTCAATAGGGTAAGACAATATGTTAAGTCTTTTTGAAACAACTCGCATACACTGTTGTTTGATTTGTAAGTTAATAGACCTGTGAGATGGATTGCACGGAAGGTTTTGGTTGAATGAACGCAAAGGTAGGCGTAGCTATATTAAAGCACGAATTCTTGTTCCTGATCACTAGAACTGCGATTGTTTGACAACCACCTATATCAACATTGGATTCCAACTGGCTAAATTATCCATAAGGTTTATCGATAATTATCTGTGATTAGGCAATAAATGGCGTGTTGGAACGGACAGAGAAACAACGACATGATGAAGGATGCTGATATATGTAGAACGCAGTGGGAGAAACTGGGATCGTGGTTCATTGGACCATCGGCTGAAAATATAGACGAATTTTGTGATTTAGCCATCGAAACAATCAAGCGAAATGGAAAGCCACAAAACTACTTTCCAGACGATAAAACATGTATTCCTGTGGAGATGAAGTCGTCAAAAATTTACAAAATGGAAATGGCGAAACTTAAAACAGAGCTGAAATCACTTAACGATGCACTGACAGAGTCTATTCCATTGGCCAATATCAGGTACCAGGTAAAGTTCAACCTTTCTTTAATTTTATTCATAACTATAATCTATAATAGGGACAGGCACAGGCATATCTCTATAACATACACCCTGAGAGAGAGAGAGAGAGAGAGAGAGAGAGAGAGAGAGAGAGAGAGATCAATATAAAAATAAGCTTAAGGATCTTTGTGGGTTTTAAAAGCAAGATACATCATAAGTATCAATTAGAGATTATTTAATTGTACACAGTAAATGATCCAACAATCATACATATCCGTCTGTGTTTCTTGTGTTCCATGCTAAGAACGTGGCGTCCCCCGTTTCGAACTTGTAGAGAGAATTCAAGCTACATGTATGATCATGATGTGTGTGGCTTTCGACAGAGAGACCCGCCTGTAACTCTACAGTGCCCATTTCAGAGTACGGGGTGTGTCTCTGTCTCGAACCATTTATGGTATATCGTGGTTGTAATGTGATAAACAGATCGTTCAATAAAAAGGGTGTGTGTCCCAATTAATGGAAGGCTAAGTAATAATCGCTACTGGCACAGTCTCCCTGGGTATCCCGAGCATCCTAGTGTTTAAATTTGGGTACATTGCAAATGAAACATGACTTTCTCGAATAATAGATAAACCAAGAAATACATATATCACTAAATATATAACCATAGACCTATGTGCTGTGTAACTGTTCATTAAAGATGTGATTATTAGAATGGGAGCCAACTCTTTTACCATTACCTTTGTGAAGATAACGTACGTTGTGTGTATTTGTTGTCTTGTGTTTTGCATCGCTAACCTAGATTGTACAAAATTTATATAATTTATACAATATCAGTGTGATAGGAAATAAGGAGTTCAAAAATATGTCTTATTAATGATAATGTTTAGTTTTTCGTTAAAATATTATCCTTTGGTCATCATGGACGTTACCACAAGACAGGCTGACTTTCTTCTTATTCCTTTTTAGTCTAGTGATGACAGGATCCCTCTGTTGTAACTCTATAACAAAGCAACATTGTCCGTGATTTTTCTGAGCCAGTTATTAGCTTATTTCAATCAATTGTCCTTCCATATGATTTAGGTATTATAATTGTTTAAACTAAAGCGTTCTGAGACACTTAAGTCTCCATTGATATGTATAAGATCAGACCTTCTTTAGCTAGTCGATCTGCTATTTCATTACCCCGAATATCTACTTGCGATGTTATTTTGTGATTTTGTAAGGATGAACATTATAATTTGTGAACATCTGTCGTGGATCTTATCTTCATACAATGTACTTGTTCCACGTAATTCAATTATGGGTACCTGTAAAGTGTGAAACGAAACGAAATCAAACGAAACGAAACGCAACGAAATAAAATGAAACGAAAAATAAAAACATTGAAAAAAAAAAATATATATATATACATATATGACAATTTACTAGTTGAACTGTCGACAGTTCAGACAAGTAAATTGTCAAATTTTCGAAGCAATATCAAGACACAGGTAAATTACAATCGATCACATATAGACAAAGAACATAGTCCATTTACACAAATATAGTGGGTATAAACAACAAAAATATCGTTATGCTGTGAAAACGATCCCCCTCGGCCGATAATTAATTCGCCGAGGGCCTATTATGATAGAAAACATCTTAGGTGCTGTATAAATGGAAAAATTAAATAAATAAATAAATAATATAACTAAAAGGTTTAACAATTAAACCAATTTGTTAAACCTTTTAGTTATATTATTTATTTGTTCATTTATTCATTGACTTGAACGTAATAATTTGTGAACATCTGTCGTGGTTTTTATCTTCAGCATAGATAGAGTTTAATGCTGGCCACATTAAATTCATTTTTTTCTCTCATGAATAACGTACCCTTAGATCATGTAGACTGCGTCATCTGTAACAAGGTAATGTAAATGATTTTTTTGCCCGATTGTTAAACCATATCAGCTTCAGCATGGATTAAACTACACGGAATGTTGAGATTACGAAAATTTACATTTCTCTGTTAAGTAAAACGTCCTAATTAATTCAACGTCTATGTAATTGCTGCAAATAATTTATTTTGTATAAATTAGAAGATATACACCCAAAGCGTTAAACTTAATGCACCATGTAAATATATGGAAACGAAAAATCAAGTTTGGTTCCTACCCACCTATCACTTGTACAGAACGTATCCTCTATACGCGACCTTCATGCTTCAGCTTTACGTTCATGATTGCCTCTGTTCATGTTATAGCGCTACCTCACTAATATGTACTGCCAAAGACACCCACTAGGACACATCATTCAGTCACACTATAGTGATAGCAGGCGAACTCCAGAAATGCATGCTCTGGTATGACCAGAAGAAAAGGTTCTATGACATATATATATATAATTACCCATATATAAGATTTGGGCAGTACAAAAAATAAATAAAAGTCCTACTAGGGTCGAACGCTCAACTGAAAGTTGACTGTGAGGCATTGCTAAGGGAGACATTTTGAAGGCGGAAATGAGAAGGAAGGAAGACAATATCCCGAATGTAGTCGCCCTATATGGTCATACAGTACAATTGTAACATCCTACTCAAGCTATTAACATTTCAGAAATCCAACATAAACGATGAGCGTAGTAAATATAAGATAGTATTTAAAGGCTGTAACACGTATTGATAGGGTCAACACTATATCGTATACTTAGACTATATTGATATTGCTGGTTTAAATGTACACGATGCCATATTTTATAAACAAAGTGAATTTTGTTTTGTGATATCAATGCTTTAAAATAACCGTCAGTTATATTCTCAGGTGTCATTATCTTAGCAACACTTTGACGTATATCAACAGGGACACATGGTATCTGATACGATGTTGTCAGCCAGACTAGGATTTCTGTCCGCATGGATGACAAATGCTAATAATGCGACTGCTGAGATTGGTCCAGTGACAACGCGATTGGAGACAGAGGTGGGGAAACAGCTGTGTGACTTGTTCGGCTTTGAGTTGACAAATGATCCACGCGGATACATCACCACCGGAGGGTCATCTGCTAACATAGAGGCCTTATGGACATCCAGAAATGTAAAATTCTTCCCATTGGCGGTCCAAAAAGCCATACAAAGTGAGGCAGTATTAGCAAGTGCAAAAGAATTGAGCGTGTACATTCCCAGGCTGGACCGAAAACAGAAGATTTTATCCACATCAACATGGGATCTACTGAATTTAAACCTTGATGATGTCATCGCACTGCATCAGGAAATCGACCACCTGATAAAAAACGACGACATTGATTTTTCGCACATCAACAAGTAAGAATATCCTAATGCATTAGTATACTTACCACCAATTCAGCTCACATACCATTTTCTTACATACTTACTTCTGACATTTACATCAATTTCAAACATTTGAATCGGGTTTTGTGTAAAACGTTCTCGATATTTTAGACCGAACGGAATGTACATATAATGAATAAAATACAATGTATATTAAAGAAATTAATGTCATCATCATTGGCTTTATGTCTTTCAAGTTCATTTGAATCAGATATATTTAGGTAAAATTAATGTAATTGGTATTCATGATGATCTTTAAGGTACAGCCTGACCTACAATGGTCTTGTTCAGTTCTTCAAATTGCATAACTTGACGAGTGAGCCTGTGGTGATAGCATCCGCCGCCAGTCACTTTTCCTGGGATAAGGCCGCGACACTTTTGGGTATCGGGGATCATCATTTGATACGCATCCCTTTCGACAACAACACTAGGATTGATGTCGTAGGTGAGTCATTATTATTATATGGTAAAACAACGTCTATAAGTATCCTTTATGAATTTCACATGTTGCTATTTTTAGGTCATCTAGGCGAAGCTCAGTGACGTTTTCCGATGTGTTTTTGCCCGTCGTCGTGCATCGTGCATCGTTCGTCGTTAGTTAACATTTCATATTTTCGACTTCTTCTCAAAAACTCCTGAACTATTTTTGATGAAATTTTGCAGAAACCTTCCTTGGCTTAAGGTCTACCACAATTATAAATTATATGGTCCCTACTTCCCGGGGACAAGAGGGGCGGTGCCAAAAGTGGACAGATTGACTGATATTTCAAAAATCTTCTCAAGGACAAAATATGGCAGGGACTACTCGTCATGGACGGAATGTTCTTAAGCCACTCTATCAACATTGTTAATTTTATGGCCCCTGGATGTCACATTCCCCCTGGGAAGGGGTAACTTATATAGGAAACTCACATATTTTAGCATAATATGTTTCCATTTTCATTGGAAATTGGCTAGCATTTGGTCAGGGTTAACTTTCCTTAATGACATGTTATCAGAGAATATCGAGATCAAATCTAAAAATCTCAAATTGAGTAATTTGTTTCATCTCATATGACGGAACATGATCCACTGAAATAGAATGTGTAAGTTTTATGATCATCAGAGGAAAAATGACAGATATATAGAGCTGGTATACTAGTACCACTGGTATATGAAACACTATCCAAGACCCATGAATACCGTTAAAACAAGTGTACCTTACGTCGGTCCTTATCCGAATCAATTACGTGTGTGTCCACCCTTGGCATCAGTCTCTTACTCTCCTTAACATTAACCCCATCAAGGCGTTTATTTCCCTTGGAATAATATTGTTCGGCTCCTTAATAAAGGTCTGCGTGAGTTGAGCGACGTTTTATGGGACGTTGACGCACTTTATAGGTCACCTGAGCTTTGCTCAAGTGACATTTTCTGATCACTTTCTGACTGTCGTCGTCCGTCTTGCGTAAACGTTTCATTCTTCTTCTCAATAACCGAAAAGCCCAAAGTACTGATATCGGGCCTGTAGCATGTTGGGATTAAGGGTTATCAAGTTTGATAAAATGGATGACCTTGGCCTTCATTCACAGCTCTCAAATTTTCTAAAACCTATAAATAACTTCTTCTTGATAAACAAAAGGCCCTCAGACCCAATAATAGGTATTTAGCATGCTGGGATGAAGGGCTATCAAGTTAGTTCAAATGGACGATCTTGACCTTCATTCAAT